>NC_092335.1:562915000-563215000 GCF_046630445.1 Rutidosis leptorrhynchoides
ACTTAATTTCCTTGGATTCCCATGCCACTTGCTAAGTGTATAATATTTTTTTTTAAAGCAGAAGTAAAGATGGACAACTAGTTAGAAAAGTGGCTGGAGGTACCAAAAGGGGCGACATCACCTTCTATTTATTTATTATTATTTTTTTATTTTATTTTTTTTTGGACTGCTGGTCGACGTGTGCATTTAAACAAGGAAAATAAAAGGAGAAAAAAAAAGAGAGCACCCTTTTATGATTGATAATCAGTATGTCGGGTCAAAAAGAAAAAAGAAAAAGAATGAAGGGAAAGGGATGCTAGGAGCTTTACAATATTGTTTTCATAATAAAAAATATCTCGCTTATCCTTATTTATAATATCCATCACCATAAATCATCATCCTAATTTGTTTGCTCGACAGAAAGAAGAAAGAAAAAAAAAATGAAAGAGTTCGAACACTTAATAGCGAAGAAAGAAAAAAAAATATGAAAGTTTGGTGGTGGTGTGGTTGTTTTACGGCTAACCATAAAACACGGAAGTAGCATTAGCAAATGAAGACGTGGTGATGGTGGAGCTGTGGTGGCATGGTGTTAAGATGTGGTGGTAGTTGCTCTTGATTGAAGGTGGTGACATTTTATGGTGTTTATGGTGGTAAAAAAAAGGTATGTAAATGTATATATCTAGTATGTATGTGTATGTAAATATCTCTATAGAGGAATAGATAGAGAGTGAGAGTGAAATTGTGGCGAAGGTTGCAGATGATTTATTGATATTTAATTGAGTGATTGTCGACATGAAGAATCAATTATAAGTACTACAAACAAAGGAACAGATTGAGATTGGTAACAAACTGAAGACAGAAAGATTCGTGCAGGAATAGAAGACAAAAAAATAGAAATTAGATAGAGACGCTCAACTGAAATTATTCTGTAACTGTGATTAATTGGAATCAATTTGTACTACCGAAAACAAATTATAATACATTTGATAGTTACTTGTAACAGATTTGAATAATTCATCTAATGCGATATCTACTGATTTCGTTTGTATTTGTAATCTTGATTTCGACATGTACAAGTTCACAGACAGGAAGTACGTGAATTTCACTCATGATGAATTAATCAGGAAAGAGAAAAAAAAAATATAAAAATATATAGATAGCAATTGTAAACGGATTCGCACATATATATGATTTTGATTGCTACACATTTTGTTTCCATCTGATTACAGATGTTTTATTAGTAATTTATAGATAAAATTCAGGTAATAAATTAGTAATAATAATAGGAATAATAATAATAACATTAATAACATTAATAATAATAATATAAAATAAATTCTAATAATAAAAATGGTATCAAAAATAATGATATTTAATAGGAATGATCATTTTGAAATAATAATTAATAACCATATTAATCCTAATAATGATACTAATAATGGTAACAATAATAATATTAAAAATTATAGAAAAAAAAAATTAAATGTATCAAATTTTATATCTATATATTATATAGTAATATTAATAATACTGATATTATTATTATTATAAATGTTTATTTTAACCACAATGAAAGTAATAATCATAATTTTGAATACTAACTTGTAATTTTTTTTAATATATTACTGTTAAAATTCATTACTTATGTAATGTTTACCAATTATATAATTGAATATTATACACTATACATATATATATTACAAAATACATATAATAATTTTTTCATAGAAATCATAACTATTTATATATAGATTCATTTTAAATTATAACATAATTATTTTGTATTTTGTTTTACATATTTAATTCTAAAGATTTATATTTTTTATAGTTTCAATTTATTATTTATACATACATTCATATATATATATATATATATATATATATATATATATATATATATATATATATATATATATATATATATATATATATATATATATATATATATATATATATATATATATATATATATATATATATATATATATATATATATATATATATATATATGTTTATTTACAAAAAATTATTCGTGAATCGTCGATAATTTTCGAAGGGTAATTGAATACATGAACATAGTTTCAAAGTTTTCGAGACTCGACATTATAGACTTTGCTTATCGTGTCGGAAACATATAAAATTAAGTTTAAATTTGGTCGGAAATTTTCGGGTCGTCACATTTATATTAACATAATAATAATAACAATAATTAATAATAATAATAATAATAATAATAATAATAATAATAATAATAATAATAATAATAATAATAATAATGGAAATTAAATTAAAAGTGTATACCCTTGGAAATGTTTTTCAAAAAAAATGCCCCAGAGGAGGCTTGAACCCGCGACCTCTAGCTCCCCGAGAACCACCCTTAGCCATTCTACCGCACCCGTTTTTCTGTTATTATTTGATACCCGTATATATTTAACTTATCACTATGCCAGTTCTACATCTTCTTTTCCCTTCCAAGAACCAATCGACTGGAACCCATAAAGATTAAATGTCTGTTTTTTTTTTTTGATTCGTATTAAAAACACAAAAACGATTAACTAAGGTTAATTGAATTAACAATCAAAGAAAAGAAAAAAAAATAATGAGAAGAAACAGACGACTGCTGTTCATCGATAGAAAAAATAAAATTAAATCTTTAATTTCGATTTTTAAAACATTTTTCACAAAAATTATAACACGAATATTGTTTCAAATCAATCCTATAAACTCTCTCAATCGTTAATTTAACTGCAAACATCAAAACTAGCTCGAATTTTTACGATGAACGCTTCGGTTGACTTTGAAAACCAAAACTTTGACTTCGAAATTGAAATTCAATATTGAAAATTAGAATTTCATAATTTGCAGATAGTTTTAAAACACGATTCCTAACAATCTTACATTATTAGATTTTGGAGATGAATTCAAAATTTGGTTTTTGGTAAAATGGTTGTGCGAACGGGGGTATGGTTATTCGGGAAGGTTTTCAGTTTGATTAATCGTATATTTTTCCAAATTGTAACTATCTTGGATAATGATAAGGGATATTGAATGATTCTTATCAACAGGACTGATTGTTTTATAGCTAAAATAAATCGACAAGGAGAATTAATTAATAAGGAAAATTACAGAAGAAAATAAAATAGGAAAATGACTTGTAACCATTCTTGTACCTGATTGTCTAATCGAATTTGTATCAGATATAATTGGAATGTTATTTGACAGAATCAGATAAAGGTACGAATCAAATAAAGCTTGAGAAGGAAACATAACAGATTTTGTTCCCATCTGTATTAAAATTATTTATTTATTAATAATAATAGAATTTATAGTATGAATATCAAAATAATACAATAATAATAAGAAAAATGATAAAAATGATGGTAGTCATAATTTTTCTTAAATAAAAGTGATACTTAGAGTTTATAATAATAAAAATAATAATAACAATAATAGAAGTAATAATAATATTACTATAATGATATTAATAATTAATAATAGTACATTTAATAATACTAATAATGCTAATAGTTTTATTAATAATGCTAATACTGATTTTGATGATAATGATAGTAAGTAAAACAATTATATTTTAAACTTGTAATTAAATTTTATTTATTAATATTACATATTATTAGTTACTTGTATAATATATTATATATTCTAAGTATCTTATACATCTTAATATATTATAATATATTATAATATACATACAATCAACTATTATGTATAAAAATCATATATATAGATATTTTTCAACTACTATATATATACAATTATATTTTAAATATTAAATAGATAAATATTATATATATATATATATATATATATATATATATATATATATATATATATATATATATATATATATATATATATATATATATATATATATATATATATATATATATATATATATATTGACACAAAAAAAAAATCATTATATATTTAACATTTTGTTAGCGTTGACCAATTAGAATTTAACTCTTTTATATTCAATATACCCTATATATTTACAATAATAAGTTTCAATTATCTTTCATAATAATTAAATTACTTAATAGTTCATTAATATGTTTAATTTATTATGTATGATTATTTATATATATAATTATCTATATATACATTTCTGTTTACAATTAAAGGTTCGTGAATCGTCGAAAATAGTCACAGGTCAAATATATACATGAATACAGTTCAAAGTTTTTGAGACTTCTACATTATAGACTTTGCTTATCGTGTTGAAATCATATTAAGATTAAAGTTTAAATTTGGTCGGAAATTCCCGGGTCGTCACAGTACCTACCCGTTAAAGAAATTTCGTCCCGAAATTTGAGTGCGGTCGTCATGGCTAACAAAAAAAATGTTTTCATGACGCATATGAGCTGAAAATTTGAATTTTATCATCAGCGAGTAATATGGATAAAATAATTCGATTACTCGAAGTGTACGAGTGAAGCTGTCACAAAAGATTGAAATGAGTAAATGTAGATTCGTCATATCTTTTGACGTAGATAGGGTTGATTTCCGGAGTCCAGGGGATTTAGAGAAAATCTTTGTAATAAGATTTGATTCTTCGATAAATAAGGAAATTAGGATTTTCTTTGATTAAATGAGATAATCTGTTTTGATTGCTCTGTCGCATATTTCACTATAAATCCACCCCCTTCATTTCCTTTATATTTTGGAGTTCCATACTTTTGTTTTCTCTTCCCGACTTTAAATCAATCAAATAATGATCTAGAATTCGTAGGTATGAAGTTTCGAATGAACATGACTAATGTTCTAAGATAGAATTTGTAATAGCACGATCTTGAT
The DNA here is from genome assembly GCF_046630445.1 of Rutidosis leptorrhynchoides. Lineage (NCBI taxonomy): Eukaryota > Viridiplantae > Streptophyta > Magnoliopsida > Asterales > Asteraceae > Rutidosis > Rutidosis leptorrhynchoides. Next base: position 562,919,795 of record NC_092335.1, read on the forward strand.
TGGTTAATTTACTAGAATTCAAGAGAAAAGATAGAATTATTAAAAAATATGTTCTTGATATGTTTATAGATTAGGTAGAATGTAAGAGTCGTGTAAAATGGCACATGATGACGTAATAATCTGTGAATCATCATGTTCTATTAGAAACTCTGCATGACTTACTGTAATATAATCACGTTGATCAAGTGTCATTATATTATACTAACTCATGCTTCAGTTCCCAACACTACTTCAAAACATTCATAATTTCAACTCGAAGGTTTACAGAATATAGAAACTAAACAGTTTCCTTCATGATGTAATACAGATAACGCTAAGAGATAAATGATTTCAAATAAGAATAGTTATGAAAATATCTTCAGAAATATCAAGGATATTTTTAATGAAAGATACGATGATATCTTAGAATTTCTAATATCGAAGGATGATGAAGAAAATTTATTCGTAAAAGTGTAGAGTCAGGAGCAAGATATTTGTTAATGACTTCAGCAGATACTGATTCATTTGGATTCTTGGAAGGCAGATTTAGACTTTGTGATTTGTCCACATCCTCCTTCATGGTTTACTAAATCCGTTTTCCAGTTCCAACTTTTCTAAGCTTTGCCAATATACTATTCTTTATCATCAAACTTTTGACAGTTAAGGTCGTTTACAATTTTTGCTGCTTCATCAGCAATTTTCAAAATTTGGAGTATTGATTCGTAGATTGGGTGCTTTTCAGAATTTCAGAATGGAAGATCATAATTCTAAGGGATAAATGTTATATATATATATATATATATATATATATATATATATATATATATATATATATATATATATATATATATATATATATATATATATATATATATATATATATATATATATATATATATATATATATATACACACACACACATATAACTGTTGATGTAGGCATGCTGCTAGTTTTCAAAGTACTGATTGCTGATTCTCGATAATTGGTATGGTAGTTCTCGTTACAAGATGCGGATGAGTATATGATAGGGTTTTAATGAACAAATATAATGGTTTTTCGGAGAGACTTAAGTCAATGAGTAATGAAGTTGCTGGTAAATTTACTGCTAATATGGTGGAACATAAAAGGTTCCTCGGTAACAATAAAAGAGTACGCATATATGTTGTGATGACCCGGAAATTTCCAACCAAATTTAAACTTTAATCTTAATCTATAATCGACATGATAAGCAAAGTCTATTAAACAGAGTCTCATAATGTTTGAACTATTTCCATGAATGCATTTGACTTATGCCCGACGATTCACGAACAATTGCGTATTATTAAAAAATATAAAATACTAATAATAATTTAGTAATACCAGAATGAATATATATACACATATATATGATATGAAATTATATATGTATGATTCTTATCAATAATTATTATTATATGGTAATATATAAAAACGTATGAATATTAAATGTAAATTACAAGTTAAAAATATTTTTTTTTATTTGTTTTATTTAATATCAACATCTGTAGTAATAATATTTGTATATAAAAATGGAAATATGTAAATTGTTATATCTTAATTATAAGTTGCATTATTATTAGTATTATTATTATTATATCAGTGTTATAGAAATTATTAATTTTATTTTTATTTAAAATAAATAATCTATGATATTTAGTAACGATATTATTATTATTTTACTATTATCATTTATTAGAATTAATATTAGTATTTTTATCAAAATAAATGTTAATAATGGTATTACCATTACTACATTGGTAATTATTAAAATTAATTAGATTTAAATTATATATACATATAAACATATATATATATATATATATATATATATATATATATATATATATATATATATATATATATATATATATACATATACTATATATGAGTGCAGACACATATACATATATACTAATTATACAGATACAGTGCACGCAATACATACTCAAAATACAGTTGTATTTACATAATTACATATACAGAAATATAAAAATATAAGAACACTGGATATACATTTATATGAGAACAGAATGGAACGTATCCAGTTTTTCATTTGTTTTCAAACTATTGGTAATTTTAATTTCTGTCTGAAAACCATACAAGTTGATTCCAAACAAACACAAGACTACAAATTCAGTTAGACATCTTTTTCTCCATTTAATTGTTTATATTTTTTTTGTGTACTGGGTCATGAAATCTGTCGACTACTTTTTTTTGATATTAATCAAACGAATTACGTAACATTTCTAAAGAACCAAAAATCTCCCCACTTCTCACTCTCACTTCTAATTCCTACTTCGAGTTCAAACAAACAACAACTATACAACTACTGTATCTGTTAGACGTTTCAATTATTTTCAGTTTAAACATTCGCAACCCACAACACCACCTTCACTCCAAACCGCCACTCTAAACTACCCTTCGATCACCCTTGAACCCATGTTGCTGTACGCATGTTCTCTACTCCAAAAACCTTTCGAAATCTGCTGCAACCCTCCTGTTATACGAATCTGTTTCTGTTCCAGCTGATATCCGAGAGCCATAGCAAATCAAGAAATCAAATGGCAATTGCTACTACTCGACTAAATTGTGTTACAATACGTTTTCTGTTTCTGTCTTAATAGAACAAAGAAGATGGGGATGGTGACTTTTGTTGATGAAGGTGAGTCATGAAGTTTAATTATAAAAATGGTTGTGATTTGATGTGAGGTCACTTTATTTTGAAACACATCGATGCATATAATTATTGGGGCACGTACGCGTTTTTCTTTAATGGTGGAGAACATGAACCGACATTTTACCCCACAACAAAATTACTTTCGATTGCTTCTATATTTCTTTCACATGTAACCAAAACCAAACACCACCTTCACATTTAAATAACCAATTTACAGCTCATTATTATTTATCTAGTTTACTCCAAGAGATAAAGTATTTTGGTGGATGCTTGTTACTTTTTCCTATTGGCAGACAAACACAAAAGAAATTCCCTAGTTGATTAATGAGGAAAGTGGAGCCAAGTAAAAAAAATAATAATAATAATAATCAAACCCTTTTATTTATTACCGAATACTGCTATGTGTTGCAACTTAAACCCATGATCGAATGAAACTTATGATAACAATGAAGTTTATGGTATTAACGATATTAAAAAGATGATGATGATGATGATGATATGGTGGATAACGATGATGATGATGATATTATAAGGATGATGGTGAAGACGATAATGTAACACTCAGATGATGATGATATGGTGAATAACGATGATGATGATGATATTATAAGAATGATGGTGAAGACGATAATGATAACACTCAGACGATGATGATAAATCAATTATTCTTGATGGAATTCATCACATAAACAAAGTCACAAAACCCATTTTGTAGCATATAAATTCGTGTATGTGTGTATGTAACAAGCGGAAGCATTTTAAAGTTTATGCATGTATAGTTTAACCTTTTCAACATGAATTCCATTTATAGATCTAGTCTTGAAAATATACTAAAATGTAAATAGAGCTAGTTAGGAGTTATACCTTCTCCTAAAATGGAGGTAGAAGCAAGATGAAGATGAAGATGATGAATAGCAAGCTTCTAACTTGAAACCTCAAGAGATAATACCCACAAGCCTTAATCTAACAACACCCTTGTATGTAGTTAGGATTTTTGACACCAAATAAGCTTGAAATCAAACTTGAAGAACCCCTTTTGTTCTCCCTTGAATTCGGCCAAGAAATGGAGGAGGGAGGAGTTTTTGGTTTTTCAAATTTGCAAGTAATGGAGTGTGTGAGAATGTGCAAAAGGTGTAGTATCAAATGGAGAGTTTTTAACAACCAAGACAAGGCATGGGGTGGCTTGTCTTGGAGCCTTAAAACCGCCACCCCCACCATTGGTTAGAAAATATTTTATTTTTCCTTTATTATTCAAATTAATAAGATTAATTTGTGGAGGAAAATTCCATTTGATACTTACACATAATTCTTTATAAAACCCATTATAAAGATAAGTAAATATATTTATTTACTTGTAAATTATAAAACTTATAAGCCACTTACAAGTTGTCCATTTGTTACTTGCACATATACTTAATTTTATAACCATTTTATAAAATTATCACACTTACATTTATAATTATCCAAATAATTATTCAAGCATGTTATCTTTAGAAAACCAATTTCTAAAGTCAAAGTGTCTAGTATTTATTTTAAAGATCCATTCATTAAAACAAATACTTTTAAAGTGTTGTCGGCTTGTTATTGGGTATGACCCGACTTGGATCATAACATATTGGCCACATTAATCAATTATGTCTCTCGGGCATATGAAATACTTTCAATCTCCCACTTGCACGAGAAACATAAGGAATTAATGCAAGTCACGGATACCACCTAACGACCGTCCATCACCCCCAATGTGTTATGACTTGGTGACATTCAATAACATCATCCCTTTCGAGTTCCCATCTCGAATATGATTTAGGTGAATCTTTCAATATATCCTTTCGTCCTTGATGTCATGTCAAATCCAAGAGACATAGAGTGATCACTCTCTTATAGATCTAACTTTATCAGGCCTTAGACATCCGACTCTCAATGAATAAGAGGGACAAATTCCATCTTGACTACATACGTCCTAGATACTACACTTCGTACCATACCTGAAGCCTCCCTTATGTACTACCATGTTTCAGAATAGCGAAGGAAAGAATCAAGGCACAATATTCGGTGAATGTCTGAACCCAATATGTGTCTCAGGTCAGAGGATATAATGATATTCTCCTTTACTCAAGATTACATGTGATCAACCACAAAGGCTCCATATAGTAAATCTTGAGAGCGGGTCTTCCAATATTTGTGTCCCACAAATATCTATGAACCTTGGTTGCAACCTTGTCCCACATTCACCATTTGAATGCTAACCAATCCAAGTTCATAATAGTCTAGACCTCACACTTGTTCCCACAAATGTGATCAACTACGGAATTCAGAATAATAGTTTATTCATGGATAAAATATGCAAAATTGGAACATGACTCATAAATAAATTAATACCATAATTATATTAATGAGTTTGAACTAATTCGTTCCGTTACAATACATAAAATAGATCAATTCCAATCACTAGAATATCGAAGCCCTAATGCACAAACATGTCCCTCATGTTTTGGCCCATGTAAAAGCTTCGTGAGTGGATCCGCAACATTTTGATCTGTGTGAACCTTGTGAATACATATCTTTCCCTTTTCAACCTCATCCCTGATGTAGTTGAATCTCCGCTCAATGTGACGAGTCTTTTGATGAGCACGAGGTTCCTTGATTTGAGCAATCGCACCCTCGTTGTCACAAAAGATCTCAAGAGGGTCCTGAATGGAAGGGACCACTCCTAAGTTGTCGATGAATTTCTTCATCCATGCAGCTTCCTGAGCTGCCAATGAGGAAGCAATGTACTCCGACTCTATAGTGGATAACGCAACAACTTTCTGTTTTGAGCTCTTCCAAGAGACCGCACCACCATTCAACATGAAGACATAACCGGATTGTGATCGAGAGTCATCTCGATCAGTTTGGAAACTCGCGTCCACGTAACCTTTTACAGCGAGTTCCTCCTCACCAGACCCATATATTAGAAACATATCCTTAGTCCTTCTAAGGTATTTCAATATACATTTAACCGCAGTCCAATGACTATTTCCCGGGTTATTCTGGTATCTACTTGTCAAGCTTAGAGCGCATGACACATCTGGTCTAGTACATATCATTGTATACATGATAGACCCAATAGCAGATGCGTATGGGACTTTCTTCATTCTATCTTGTTCATCTTTCGTGGTAGGACACTGAGATGAACTGAGAACGGTTCCCTTTTGAATAGGTACCAAACCTTTCTTAGAGTTTTCCATCTTGAACCTTTTCAAGATTTTATCAATGTATGTACTTTGACTTAAACCTATCAATCTCTTGGATCTATTCCTATAGATCCCAATCCCCAATATGTATTGTGCTTCTCCAAGATCCTTAATGGAGAAGCAACTCTTTAGCCAAGTTTTGACTTCTTGCATTGTGGTAATATCATTCCCAAATAATAATATATCATCCACATATAGCACAAGGAACATTATAGAGCTCCCACTAGCCTTCTTGTACACACAAGCTTCATCACCATTTTTGATGAAGCCAAATTTCTTTGCCTCTTCATTAAAACGATGATTCCACATTCTAGATGCTTGTTTCAATCCGTAGATTGACTTCTTTAAATTGCATACCTTCTTAGGATTTTTCGGATCAACAAAACCTTCGGGCTGTACCATATAGACATCTTCCTCAAGATATCCATTTAGGAAAGCGGTTTTGACATCCATTTGCCATATTTCATAGTCATAGTGAGCAGCAATGGCAAATAATATCCTAATAGACTTTAGCATTGCCACTGGCGAGAAAGTTTCATCATAATCAACCCCTTGAGTTTGAGTGAAACCTTTTGCTACAAGTCTAGCTTTGTATGTATCCAAGTTTCCATGTATGTCGGTTTTCTTCTTGAAAAGCCACTTGCAATCAACTAGCTTGGAGCTAGGAGGTTGCACTACAAGTTTCCAAACTTGATTTTCATACATGGATTGCATCTCGGCGTTCATGGCTTCCTGCCATTTATCTTTATCAATCCTTAATAAAGCATCTTCGTAGTTTGTCGGTTCATCCAAATCAACCGTATAGCAACCATCCACGAGAAACCCATATCTCTCGGGAGGATTACTAATCCTACTAGATCTTCGAACGTCTTGTGTACCTTGATCATCCACTTGATCATTTTCAACATCCTCATGTTGAGTACTAGTGCCAACCAATTGTGTATCATCGGCTTGATCTTGTACCTCTACAAGATCTATCTTCCTTTCACCATCACCTTCCATAAGGAACTTGGTTTCTAGGAATTTCGCTTTCCGAGCAACAAATACCGTTTGCTCGGATGGATCATAGAAGTAATATCCCATATCATCTTTGGGATATCCTATGAAGATACACTTTGTGGATCGAGCATGTAGCTTATTAGCTACATAACGCTTAGGATAAGCTTCACATCCCCATACTTTTAAGTATGAAAGAGAAGGAGGTTTTCCAAACCACATCTCATGAGGAGTTCGTTCCACTTTCTTGGTTGGGGCCATATTTAAAATACGAGCCGCGGAGCTTAGACAATAACCCCAAAATGATAGAGGTAACGAGCTTCTTGCCATCATAGATTGAACCATATCCATTAGGGTTCGGTTCCTCCTTTCGGAAACTCCATTAAGTTGGGGTGTTCCGGGTGGAGTAAGTTGTGAGATAATCCCACAACTCCTAAGATGATCTTGGAAGGCATCGCTTAGGTATTCACCTCCTCTATCGGTACGAAGTACCTTAATTGTCCTATTGAGTTGATTTTGTACTTCGTTTTGATATTCTTTGAATGCTTCAAACGTTTCGTCCTTGTGTCTTAATAAGTAGACATATCCGAAACGACTAAAGTCATCAATGAAAGTAACAAAGTATCTTTCACCATTCCTAGTCATGGGTTTAAAGGGTCCACATACATCCGAATGAATTAATCCCAATAAATCTTTAGCCCTTTCATAAGTCCCTTTGAAAGGTGCTTTAGTCATCTTGCCTTGTAAACAAGATTCACATACATCAAACGAATCCATTTCATTTGATTTCAAAAGTCCATTCTTTTGAAGTGTATGCATTCGGTTCTTGTTTATGTGACCAAGGCGACAATGCCATAAATAGGAATCACTCAAATCCCTTTTGAGTTTCTTGGTGCTAGTATGGTATATAGAGCTCGATGATGCGTCATCATGAACCAATTCATAAATTCCATTTGAAGGCGAAGCCTTGAAATAGAACACATTATCTTTAGAACCATGAATATCATCATCAATAAAATTAACAACGTAACCACGTTGTTTTAAGCGAGAAATAGAAATAATGTTTCTACACAAATCCGGGGCATACAAAACATTTTCTAAAATAAGTTCCAATCCGCTTGGAAGCTTCAAAACAAAATCTCCTTGAGCTTTAACATGCACCTTTGCACCATTGCCCATATAGAGACTTGATGTTCCCGCCATATGATCACTTCTTTTGAACCCCTGCAAAGAATTGCAAATATGAGTTCCACATCCTGTGTCTAATACCCATGTATTAGAAGAAGTAATATTAAGCTCTATATATACCATATATATATTACCTGAGGTTTGCCCTGCATCCCTCTTGTCCTTCAACTCCTTAAGGTAGACCGGACAGTTTCGTTTCCAATGACCCATCTCACCGCAACCGAAACATGGGTCTTCCTTGAGGTTTGCCTTCTCGGCTACCTTTTGCTTCTTAGCCTTGTTGATGGTTGGGTTAACCATCTTCCCCTTCCCTTTGCCTTGATAGGCGGGTCTTTTTCTCTTAGCCACCTTTGGCTTAGAGGTGTTACCTTTGGATCCACCTTGATCGATTGCTAACACGGGTAAAGCCCTTTTACCCATGCTAGTTTCCGCTGTTCTAAGCATACCGTGAAGCTCACCTATGCTCTTATCCATCCCATTCATATTGTAATTAATTACAAATTGATCAAACCTTTTTGATAGGAAGTTAAGGATAAGATCGGTGGCTAACTCATTAGATATGTTTAGGTTAAGACGGTTAGCACGATCAATAAGGCTTTTCATCTTAAGTACATAAGATGAAACCGATTGGGTATCGTCCATACGACAAGCATGTAGCGCCCGAACCGTTTCGAAGCGCTCGACACGCACTTGTTGAAGGAACATCTCCTTAAATTGCGTTATCATGTCGTATGCACTATGATGCTCGAAATCCTTTTGGAGTTCGGGTATCATAGTCCCAAGCATTAAGCATGAGACTTGAAGGGAGTCGTGGCAATACTTATCGTAAGAGGCCATTGCCTCCACATCATTCTCATCCGGTTGATCGGGAATGGGGTCCTCAAGTACATACGCTTTATCCTCTTGTTTGAGGACAATCCGAAGATTGCGGAACCAATCCATAAAGTTGGTATGATTGAGTTTGTCTTTCTCGAGGAGAGACCGTAACGATAGGTTGTTCATGTTAAGTGGTGCGTTTTGCATGTTGTTGTTGTTATTAGCGGCCATCTACAAAATTCAACAAAGTCCTTTTAAGTATCGATTTTAAATTTAATAAACAATACCCTTTTAATTTGTTTTATTAAATATTAGAATCCAACGGTAAATCAAATTACGGTTAGGTGACCTTTATCCCGTCATTTGATTTAGCTAGGTAGTCATAATGACAATTGCAATCCTTTTGCAACTTCTAAGTTATGGGATCATGCAATCCTTTTGCATGGCATATTAATCCCATCAACGCCTATTTGTTCCTCATGCTTCGGTGACCCTAAGTTCATGATTCCCAAATCAAGTCGTCCTACTTGTGTGAACATGTAGACTTAACATACAAGTGGTTAGGTGACCTTTATCCCACATGTATGCGAAGTGTACCTTATTGATATTAGTTCACTCATGACGGTTAGGTGACCTTTATCCAATCAAGAGATTCCTAATATGTCTAAGTGTTTCCAGAAAAGGATGACGTTTAACTTGTTTACCTTGTTTTAGTAAAGGGATTTTAGGTTTTCTACATTCTAGTTTAGAAAACAAAGTGCTATACACCAACATGCATTTGGTGTGTAGTATATTTATGAAAAACTCATTTTCATGTCCTTTTTAGTAAACCAATTACTAGTTATAAACCATTTCATTACCTTTTAAATAAACCATTTTATTTAAGTCTAATAACCAATTATTAGTGTTATTTTGTTATGTTTTATTATAACCATTTATAATGTATTATGCAAGTTGTAAACATGTGATAATCTTGTAGCAACCAAACATACAAACATACACAAACATGCATAACAAAGTGTTCACAATCAAGAGCCATTTTGGTGGACATTTGTTTAGCCAAAAACAAATGTCACCTAAGAGGGTTAACCAAAGTAAGAGATTTTTAAACAAATCTCCCACTTAATCTTGTAATCTTCAAATGCTCCATCTTGTAATCTTCATCTTCATTTTACAAAATTATATCCTAATACAATTTTCTAGAAAATGAAATAACAACCTATTCTATTTTTACAAACAAATAGAATAAATTACATGAAAATTACAAGATTACTTACAACTTATTACAAACCAAAATTACAAAATTATTACAAATTTATACAAACCAAATGAATGAATATTACAACCATGAATAATAACCAAATCATTCAAACATTCAACCACATGGTCTAGGCTCGATTGTGAACAACAACATAACAACAAACTTGGCCAAACTTGAAGTCCCAAAACCCATTTTTGGGTTCAAAATTTCGGCCAAAACCAAAGACCCACCAAAACTCAAGATTTTTACATTCTACTTTCATGCATGTTGCTAGATTGTAAAATAAATGAGTTTACTAGCCAAAAACAAGAAGCATATTAACAAGACTTTGGCTCTAGATACCATTGATGGAATTCATCACATAAACAAAGTCACAAAACCCATTTTGTAGCATATAAATTCGTGTATGTGTGTATGTAACAAGCGGAAGCATTTTAAAGTTTATGCATGTATAGTTTAACCTTTTCAACATGAATTCCATTTATAGATCTAGTCTTGAAAATAGACTAAAATGTAAATAGAGCTAGTTAGGAGTTATACCTTCTCCTAAAATGGAGGTAGAAGCAAGATGAAGATGAAGATGATGAATAGCAAGCTTCTAACTTGAAACCTCAAGAGATAATACCCACAAGCCTTAATCTAACAACACCCTTGTATGTAGTTAGGATTTTTGACACCAAATAAGCTTGAAATCAAACTTGAAGAACCCCTTTTGTTCTCCCTTGAATTCGGCCAAGAAATGGAGGAGGGAGGAGTTTTTGGTTTTTCAAATTTGCAAGTAATGGAGTGTGTGAGAATGTGCAAAAGGTGTAGTATCAAATGGAGAGTTTTAAACAACCAAGACAAGGCATGGGGTGGCTTGTCTTGGAGCCTTAAAACCGCCACCCCCACCATTGGTTAGAAAATATTTTATTTTTCCTTTATTATTCAAATTAATAAGATTAATTTGTGGAGGAAAATCCCATTTGATACTTACACATAATTCTTTATAAAACCCATTATAAAAATAAGTAAATATATTTATTTACTTGTAAATTATAAAACTTATAAGCCACTTACAAGTTGTCCATTTGTTACTTGCACATATACTTAATTTTATAACCATTTTATAAAATTATCACACTTACATTTATAATTCTCCAAATAATTATTCAAGCATGTTATCTTTAGAAAACCAATTTCTAAAGTCAAAGTGTCTAGTATTTATTTTAAAGATCCATTCATTAAAACAAATACTTTTAAAGTGTTGTCGGCTTGTTATTGGGTATGACCCGACTTGGATCATAACATATTGGCCACATTAATCAATTATGTCTCTCGGGCATATGAAATAATTTCAATTCTTGCTTGCTGCTATTTTTTTTTCCTGTTAATCGAAAAAGGGTTTGGCCTGATAAGTATATGGGCTGCCATGTTCGGTTATATGGGCTGCCAGGTTCGATTTCCATAATTGGGCCGAGATCCAAATCAATTTAAGCTTCTGTTGGGCTGTTAATATAAAAGAATTAACTGCGGGCTTTACTTCAGAAAATTAGCCACAGCTCAATGGTTGATAGGGTGTGTGGTTAACCAAGAGGTCTCGGGTTCGAGCCCGGGCTGTGACAAATCTTTTTAAAAGCCTATTTTGTAAAGGTAGTCTTATTATTATTATTATTATTATTATTATTATTATTATTATTATTATTATTATTATTATTATTATTATTATTATTATTATTGTTGTTGTTGTTGTTGTTGTTGTTGTTATTAATTATGATTGTTATTAAATTAATACAACTATTAAAAAAATATATTATTATTAGTATTATTCATACAATTAATATTATTATCATTATTGTTAGTATTAGTAATATTATTATCATTATCATTATTATTATTATTATTATCATTAAACATGATTTTATTATTATTATTAACATAATATCATTATTAATATTATTAATAATATTATTATTATTACAAAATGATATAATTTTCATTCATTATTATTATTAATATTATTTTACCAAATAAATATTAGTTATATAAAAATATATTTAAATTCGTATAACATAACTATATTAGTATTCTCATAATAAATAATAATTAATTATCTAAAGTAAATAAGGTAAATATATTTAACTAAATGAAATCTATATATTATTAAAAATAATGATCACATCACTAAGAATAATGCATAAATTGTTCAATTACGATTACAATATGTTAATATATATACTTGATATAGGTTCGTGAATCCGAGGCCATCCCTATACTTGTTCAATGTCGTTCTATGTATTTTTACTACAAAATACAATAGGTGAGTTTCATTATTCCCTTTTTTATATATTTTTGGGCTGAGAATACATGCAATGTTTTAATAACTATTTTACAATATTTATATGCGTGAGTTATAGTCCCACTTTTAAAATCTAATATTTTTGGGATGAGAATACATGCAGGTTTTATAAATGATTTACAAAATAGACACAAGTACGTGAAACTACATTCTATGGTTGAATTATCGAAATCGAATATGCCCCTTTTTATTAAGTCTGGTAATCTAAGAATTAGGGAACAGAAACCCTAATTGACGCGAACTCTAAAGATAGATCTATCGGGCCCAACAAGCCCCATCCAAAGTACCGGATGCTTTAGTACTTCGAAATTTATATCATGTCCGAAGGAGGATCCCGGAATGATGGGGATATTCTTATATACATATTGTGAATGTCGGTTACCAGGTGTTCAATCCATATGAATGATATTTTTGTCTCTATGCACGGGACGTATGTTTATGAGAAATGGAAATATGAAATCTTGTGGTCTATTAAAATGATGGAAATGATTATTTATGTTAAACTAATGAACTCACCAACCTTTTGGTTGACACTTTAAAGCATGTTTATTCTTAGGTACGAAAGAAATCTTCCGCTGTGTAATTGTTCAATTTAAAGATATTACTTGGAGTCATTCATTACATATTTCAAAAGACATTGCATTCGAGTCGTTGAGATCATCAAGATTATTATTAAATCAGTTATAGTTAGATATATTATAAAATGGTATGCATGCCGTCAACTTTCGTTGTAATGAAAGATTGTCTTTTCAAAAATGAATGCAATGTTTGTAAAATGTATCATATAGAGGTCAAATACCTCGCGATGTAATCAACTGTTGTGAATCATTTATAATCGATATGGACTTCGTCCGGATGGATTAGGACGGGTCTTCACAGTTGGTATCAGAGCGGTGGTCTTAGTGAACCGGGTCTGCATTAGTGTGTCTAACTAATAAGTCGTTAGGATGCATTAGTGAGTCTGGACTTCGACCGTGTCTGCATGTCAAAAGTTTTGCTTATCATTTTTGTCAGAAATCATTTGTTTATCATCCTTAGTAAATTACCTGTTTATTATTCTTAGTCTAGACACATCTTATTGCATTGACTGCATGAATAGTGTATAGACAAAATTCATATCTTAGCGTATCTACTAATTCATATCTTAGCGTATCTACTAATTCATATCTTAGCGTATCTGTTATTGTTATCTTTACCTGACAGCTTCCATAGATTCATCCTTAACTTATGGGATTTTAGTATTATAGATGTATACGTAAATTATGTATTGCAGGGTACTAATCTACATCCTATAATCTATTTCTTATCGAAAATCCTTCATCTGATCATACGAGATGAATCCCTCAACCTGTTTGAATTCCTCAGATTCCGATAGCTATTTCGATAGTTATTCCTACAGCTATTCCGACATGGAATTTCACCTAAGCGCCGAAAACAGTGTCACCAGAATGAATCAACCAATTCATCTGATGGGTTCGTAGTCGACTTAAACAATGGAGACGCGAAGAAGGCGATCCCTTCCACCAACCGAATTCACCTCTTGACAATGAACCTGAAGCGTTTACCGGTGAACCTGTTCGAGACACCATTTTCAGTCTCATTTCCAGGGTAACTCGACAAGATTATACTATATCCACAATTCTGAACCTTATTCATCCTCTCGTTCCGACCGACAATTATCCTGGAGTAATAAGTCAACGAACTTTGCGCTCGAATAATCAATTCGGAGAATATGGTGCAAAATGTACCAGCTTCAGCAACATCACCGGCACCAACAGTACAGTCAATAACAGCACCAGTACCATCAACAATCCATGCTTCAATATCATCATATGTACTTTGAGTATGATCTTCATTCTACATATCGTTCTACCTCATTTATCTTCGTTCGACATGGCGAATATGTAATCTCTAAAGTTTTAGAGATTATTTATTCTAGTTCCAACCAAAAAGCAAATGAGTTTAATATCATATTAACTTATTAAATCCATGAATACATCTGAAGAAAATATATATGTACATATGTTTTCATAAAGATTGTAATTAAAAATTCTCTTGTACAAACTGTTAATGGTGAAAATATTTTAACGGGTAGGTAATACCCGATGACTATTTAAATTTCACATTAATAAGTTACATTGTACATTCTTCGAAGCTGATTCAACAGTCGTTTACTATCCTACTTACATCCACCAATATGTATATCCGTTCACCGTAGAATAACCATTTTTATTTAAATTCATATTTGGATTTTGATTTATCATAATCCAACAAGTGGCATAATGAAGAAAATATTGGACAAAATAAAATTTGTTAGAAACAAACAAATTAACTATGAGAAATTTTGTTAAGAATCCACGCTAACTGTTTCCAGCTAACTGTTCCTAGCTAACTGATTACATTTTATTTATCGCAGTTTATTTATCGCAATTTTATTTATCGTCATTTAATTTCTGTTAATTACTTTACGCACTTTATTTATCGTCATTTAAATTATGTTATTTATTTTTACACACTTTAAATATCGGGACACGTATACGAGGTTTTGACATATCATATCGACGCATTTATATATATTATTTGGAATAACCATAGACACTCTATATGCAGTAATGATCGAGTTCTCTATACAGGGTTGAGGTTGATTCTATAATAATATATATAATTTGAGTTGTGATCGAGTCTGAGACATGTATACGGGTCACGATACGTATTAATTAATTCGAATATTAAATAATAAACTATATATGAATTATTATTTGTACACTGCTAACTGTGGACTATCAACTGTGGACTAATAATGTTAGACAATTAAAATGAATTAAAATATTGATTATAACATATGAAACTAAAAACTTCTTCAAGTTTGCCACTTGACTTCATCTTAAACCTCAATTGTATCTTGACGATTACAATCTACGTTCAAACTCTTCAATGATTCTTGAAAACACCTCAATTGAGAGGATGAACCAACCGCACATCATCTACGAAAGAAAAGATTGATACATATAGTTATACACCTGAAAACACCCTGAACCTGAGTAAACGTTTAACACGTATCTGTGCTAGCTCTTTCCAAAATTAGTCAATTTTGTCACAGTTCCAGCAAGTCAACTTCGATTTTCATTCGAATTAACCTTATTATAATCTTGATATATATGCGTGCTCTTTTATTGTTACCGGGGAACCTTTTATATTCCATCATATTACCAGCAGACGTACCAGCAACCTCGTCGCTCCTTGGTTTAAATCTCTTCGAAAAATCACTATATTTATCTATTGAAGTCTCATCATGTACTCATCCGCATCTTGTAACAAGAATTGCCATACCAATTACCGGGAATCAGCAAATCTATATTGTGAGTCTCGCAACATTTCTATATCAAAAGTTATATGTATACATATAACATTTACTTCTTAGAGTTATGATCTTCCATTCTGAAATTCTGAAAAGCACCTAGTCTGCGAATCAATACTCTAAATGTTGAAAAAGTTGAATGAAGCAACAAAAACTGTAAACAACCTCAACAGCCAAAAGTTTGATGATAAAGAAGGGAGTGTTAGGAACGCTCGATAGACAATTTGGAACTGAAAAAAAAACTGATTGAGCAAGCTACGAAGGAGTCTCTGAACAAATCACAAGGACTAAACTTGTATATTAAGAATCCTGATAATTATGTTTCTAATGAAATCTTTAGCGAATACCTAGCTTCTGAATCTAAACCCTTACGGATAAATCTTCTTCATCATCCATCGACATTAGAAATTCCAAGATATCATCGTATCTTTCATTATAAATATCCTCCATATTTCTGAAGATATTTTCATAACTATTCTTATCTGAAATCATTAATCTCTTCGTGCTATCAGTGTTACATCATATAGAAACTGTTAGTTTCTATAGTCTGTAAACTTTCGAGCTTAAAATATGAATGTTATTGAAGTAATGTTGGGAACTGATGCATGAGTTAGTATAATATAATGACACTTGATCAACGTGATTATATTACAGTAAGTCATGCTGAGTTTCTAAATGGAACATGATGATTCACAGATTATAACGTCATCATGTGCCATGTTACATAACTCATTCATTCTGCTTAACTTTTGAACATATTAAGAAAATATATTCTTGATAGTTCTATTCTTAGTGATTCAAGTAATTGTACAAAACAAATCGTGCTACTACCTTTCCTTTCTACCTTGTATAATATGATAATTCGAAACTCCATACTTATGAATTCTGGACCATTACTTGCGAAAAGTAAACAAAAGCATGAAGCTCCGAAATAGAAAGGGGGTATGGATCGCAGCAAATAAGAGGGCGCATTAACTGTGGATGACAATAGTTATAGGAGACAAAAGCAGGGACATTGAAATATAAGGTAAGATATAAAATCCAACAACAACGTAGAAACTACAAACCGTGTATATCAATGTTTATCGCAACATAAAGACACGGGAGAATTAAAAACACTATAACCCCAAGTGTGAAGTAGAAGAAAGCAGATTCCTCCGGTGGAAGTTGGAAGAGGAGAATGATTGTTGCGATAATCAGGATAAGGACAAGGATCAGAACTGGATTAAGCATTTCACGATCTTTTGAATTTGGGAATTGAGTATTGAAGTGGTGAAGATTAATGGAACGGAAAATGTAAAATTTATAGTGAAAATATCAGACAGAGGAATCGAGGCAGATCACCGCATTTAATTATATAAATCTAAATTTCCTTATTCACAGAAGAATCAAATCTTTTAGATTTCAAAGATTTTCTTCAAATCCCTTGAATTCCGGAATTCAAACGTGACCACATCAAAGGTTAAGACGTACCTTATTTTTTTCTCTCTCTAAATTCAACCGTGACTAGTGAAGAGTTATGATGAAACTTGTTTATCTCATCTCACTACTAAGTGATGGCTTCACTCGTACTCTTCGAATAATCGAATTATTTTATCTTTATTACTCAGTGATGATAAAACTCTATTTATCAACTCATATTCGTCATGTAAACATTTTTATGTTTAACCATGACCACCTCACTCAAATTTCGGGACGAAATTTCTTTAACGGGTAGGTACTGTGATGACCCGGAAATTTCCGACCAAATTTAAACTTTAATCTTAATCTATAATCGACATGATAAGCAAAGTCTATTAAACAGAGTCTCATAATGTTTGAACTATTTCCATGAATGCATTTGACTTATGCCCGACGATTCACGAACAATTGCGTATTATTAAAAAATATAAAATACTAATAATAATTTAGTAATATCAGAATGAATATATATACACATATATATGATATGAAATTATATATGTATGATTCTTATCAATAATTATTATTATATGGTAATATATAAAAACGTATGAATATTAAATGTAAATTACAAGTTAAAAATATTTTTTTTATTTGTTTTATTTAATATCAACATCTGTAGTAATAATATTTGTATATAAAAATGGAAATATGTAAATTGTTATATCTTAATTATAAGTTCCATTATTATTAGTATTATTATTATTATATCAGTGTTATAGAAATTATTAATTGTATTTTTATTTAAAATAAATAATCTATGATATTTAGTAACGATATTATTATTATTTTACTATTATCATTTATTAGAATTAATATTAGTATTTTTATCAAAATAAATGTTAATAATGGTTTTACCATTACTACATTGGTAATTATTAAAATTAATTAGATTTAAATTATATATACATATAAACATATATATATATATATATATATATATATATATATATATATATATATATATATATATATATATATATATATATATATACATATACTATATATGAGTGTAGACACATATACATATATACTAATTATACAGATACAGTGCACGCAATACATACTCAAAATACAGTTGTATTTACATAATTACATATACAGAAATATAAAAATATAAGAACACTGGATATACATTTATGTGAGAACAGAATGGAACGTATCCAGTTTTTCATTTGTTTTCAAACTATTGGTAATTTTAACTTCTGTCTGAAAACCATACAAGTTGATTCCAAACAAACACAAGACTACAAATTCAGTTAGACATCTTTTTCTCCATTTAATTATTTATATTTTTTTTGTGTACTGGGTCATGAAATCTGTCGACTACTTTTTTTTTATATTAATCAAACGAATTACGTAACATTTCTAAAGAACCAAAAATCACCCCACTTCTCACTCTCACTTCTAATTCCTACTTCGAGTTCAAACAAACAACAACTATACAACTACTGTATCTGTTAGACGTTTTAATTATTTTCAGTTTAAACATTCGCAACCCACAACACCACCTTCACTCCAAACCGCCACTCTAAACTACCCTTCAATCACCCTTGAACCCATGTTGCTGTACGCATGTTCTCTACTCCAAAAACCTTTCGAAATCTGCTGCAACCCTCCTGTTATACGAATCTGTTTCTGTTCCAGCTGATATCCGAGAGCCATAGCAAATCAAGAAATCAAATGGCAATTGCTACTACTCGACTAAATTGTGTTACAATACGTTTTCTGTTTCTGTCTTAATAGAACAAAGAAGATGGGGATGGTGACTTTTGTTGATGAAGGTGAGTCATGAAGTTTAATTATAAAAATGGTTGTGATTTGATGTGAGGTCACTTTATTTTGAAACACATCGATGCATATAATTATTGGGGCACGTACGCGTTTTTCTTTAATGGTGGAGCACATGAACCGACATTTTACCCCACAACAAAATTACTTTCGATTGCTTCTATATTTCTTTCACATGTAACCAAAACCAAACACCACCTTCACACTTAAATAACCAATTTACAGCTCATTATTATTTATCTAGTTTACTCGAAGAGATAAAGTATTTTGGTGGATGCTTGTTACTTTTTCCTATTGGCAGACAAACACAAAAGAAATTCCCTAGTTGATTAATGAGGAAAGTGGAGCCAAGTAAAAAAAATAATAATAATAATCAAACCCTTTTATTTATTACCGAATACTGCTATGTGTTGCAACTTAAACCCATGATCGAATGAAACTTATGATAACAATGAAGTTTATGGTATTAACGATATTAAAAAGATGATGATGATGATGATGATATGGTGGATAACGATGATGATGATGATATTATAAGGATGATGGTGAAGACGATAATGTAACACTCAGATGATGATGATATGGTGAATAACGATGATGATGATGATATTATAAGAATGATGGTGAAGACGATAATGATAACACTCAGACGATGATGATAAATCAATTATTCTTGATCGCTGCTTTTTTTTTCCTGTTAATCGAAAAAGGGTTTGGCCTGATAAGTATATGGGCTGCCATGTTCGGTTATATGGGCTGCCAGGTTCGATTTCCATAATTGGGCCGAGATCCAAATCAATTTAAGCTTCTGTTGGGCTGTTAATATAAAAGAATTAACTGCGGGCTTTACTTCAGAAAATTAGCCACAGCTCAATGGTTGATAGGGTGTGTGGTTAACCGAGAGGTCTCGGGTTCGAGCCCGGGCTGTGACAAATCTTTTTAAAAGCCTATTTTGTAAAGGTAGTCTTATTATTATTATTATTATTATTATTATTATTATTATTATTATTATTATTATTATTATTATTATTATTATTATTGTTATTGTTGTTGTTGTTATTAATTATGATTGTTATTAAATTAATACAACTATTAAAAAAATATACTATTATTAGTATTATTCATACAATTAATATTATTATCATTATTGTTAGTATTAGTAATATTATTATCATTATCATTATTATTATTATTATTATTATTATCATTAAACATGATTTTATTATTATTATTAACATAATATCATTATTAATATTATTAATAATATTATTATTATTACAAAATGATATAATTTTCATTCATTATTATTATTAATATTATTTTACCAAATAAATATTAGTTATATAAAAATATATTTAAATTCGTATAACATAACTATATTAGTATTCTCATAATAAATAATAATTAATTATCTAAAGTAAATAAGGTAAATATATTTAACTAAATGAAATCTGTATATTATTAAAAATAATGATCACATCACTAAGAATAATGCATAAATTGTTCAATTACGATTACAATATGTTAATATATATACTTGATATAGGTTCGTGAATCCGAGGCCATCCCTATACTTGTTCAATGTCGTTCTATGTATTTTTACTACAAAATACAATAGGTGAGTTTCATTATTCCCTTTTTTATATATTTTTGGGCTGAGAATACATGCAATGTTTTAATAACTATTTTACAATATTTATATGCGTGAGTTATAGTCCCACTTTTAAAATCTAATATTTTTGGGATGAGAATGCATGCAGGTTTTATAAATGATTTACAAAATAGACACAAGTACGTGAAACTACATTCTATGGTTGAATTATCGAAATCGAATATGCCCCTTTTTATTAAGTCTGGTAATCTAAGAATTAGGGAACAGAAACCCTAATTGACGCGAACTCTAAAGATAGATCTATCGGGCCCAACAAGCCCCATCCAAAGTACCAGATGCTTTAGTACTTCGAAATTTATATCATGTTCGAAGGAGGATCCCGGAATGATGGGGATATTCTTATATACATATTGTGAATGTCGGTTACCAGGTGTTCAATCCATATGAATGATATTTTTGTCTCTATGCATGGGACGTATGTTTATGAGAAATGGAAATATGAAATCTTGTGGTCTATTAAAATGATGGAAATGATTATTTATGTTAAACTAATGAACTCACCAACCTTTTGGTTGACACTTTAAAGCATGTTTATTCTCAGGTACGAAAGAAATCTTCCGCTGTGTAATTGTTCAATTTAAAGATATTACTTGGAGTCATTCAATACATATTTCAAAAGACGTTGCATTCGAGTCGTTGAGATCATCAAGATTATTATTAAATCAGTTATAGTTAGATATATTATAAAATGGTATGCATGCCGTCAACTTTCGTTGTAATGAAAGATTGTCTTTTCAAAAACGAATGCAATGTTTGTAAAATGTATCATATAGAGGTCAAATACCTCACGATGTAATCAACTGTTGTGAATCATTTATAATCGATATGGACTTCGTCCGGATGGATTAGGACGGGTCATCACATATGTCAAGGTTATAATAAGGTTGTTTCGAACGAAAAGTCGAAGTTGACTTGCTGAAGCTGTGACAAAATTGGCTACTTTGGAAAGGGATTGCAAAGTGATTTTCGGTAATAACAACGCCAAAGGAGCTAGTACAGATATGTGTTAAACGTTTACTCAGGTTCCAAGTATTTTCAGGTGCATAACTATATGCATCAATCTTTTCTTACGTAGATGAACTGCGGTTGGTTCATCCTCTCGATTGAGGTGTTTTCAAGAATCATGAAAGGTTTGAACGCAGATTGTAATCGTCAAGATAAAAATGAGGTTTAAGATGAAATCAAGTGGCAAACTTGAAGAAATGTTTAGTTTCATATGTTATAATCAATATTTTAATTCATTTTAATTGTCCAATGTTATTAGTCCACAGTCGATAGTCCACAGTAACAGTCCAATAATTCATATATAGTTTAATATATAATATTTGAATTAATTAATACGTATCATGACCCGTGTACATGTCTCAGACTCGATCACAACTCAAAGTATATATATTATTGTAGAATCAACCTCAACCATGTATAGCTAACTCGATCATTACTGCATATAGAGTGTCTATGGTTATTCTAAATAATATATATAGATGCGTCGATATGATATGTCAAAACCTTGTATACGTGTCCCGATATTTAAAGTGCGTAAAATAAATAACAGAAATTAAATGACGATAAATAAAATTGCGAGAATTAAAATTGCGATAAATAAAATGCGATAAATAAATTGCGATAAATAAATTGTGATAAATAAAAGGTAATACGGAATTAACTATTAGCTAGGAACAGTTAGCGTGGATTCTTAATAAAATTTCTCATAGTTAAATTGTTTGTTTCTAATAAATTTTATTTTGTCCAATGTTTTATTCATTATGCTACTTGTTGGATTCTGATAAATCAAAATCCAAATATGAAATTGGATGAAAATAGTTATTCTGCGGTGAACGGATTCGTATATCTGTGGATGTAAGTATGATAGTAAATAAATGTTGAATCAGCTTCAAAGAATGTACAGTGTAACTTATTAATGTGAAATCTAAATATTCCTCGGGTATTACCTACCCGTTAAAATATTTTCACCATTAACAGTTTGTACAAAAGACTTTTAATTACAATCTTTATGAAAATATATATACATATATATTTACTTCAGATGTAATCATGGATTTAATGAGTCAATATAATATTATTCTCATTTGATTTACTGTTAGAACTAGAATATATAATCTCTAAAACATTAGAAATTACATAATTGTCATGTAGAACGAAGATAAATGATATAGAACGATATGTAGAACGATGATTATGCTCGAGGTACAAACTGAGATGTTGAGGCGTGTGATGTTCGTAACGACCCGAATTTTTCCGATCGTTTTACACTTATAAGATTAATATTGACATAAATTAAACCTTACCAACATGATAAGCAATCTAAATTGTTGAGACTTATGTTTTTGAAAAGAGTTTTACACAACGTTTGACCGTCCAATTTGACCGATGATATCACGTACTATATAACATACGATAATTATATGTTTGTATTTATATATGTATTTTTATATATTTAACATGATCTAAGAATGTTTTAACATCTCATTGTGTACTAATAACAATGAGTTATAAGTATATTTTGAGACTACTAACTTAAGTTTTCAAAACGATAACTATATGTGACGTTCTTCGACTTAAATACTTAAAACTTATAATGCTTATACATGTATCGTATAGATATATATTTTATCACTTTTAAAGGATTTATATACATAAAACAATATAAGTATATTTACAAAAGATAGCTATATTTGAATCCTCGTTCCGTTTTCTCAAGATTTTTATACGTATATCTAGGGTATATGTACCCGTATCATACCCAGCTTCTATACGTATTTAATATTGGTATATACACATCACAATCACTTTATTAGCAGCCATGAGTCAGCCAATTTTAAATCTTAGCATGCATGATTAATCAATTTGGCATATTACATGACTTTTGCACAATATTACAAATTTATACATCTTTTCACCACCATTTATACTCCATTCCATTTTCATTTTTACTACACATTTTCTCTAACCAAAAACACACTCTTAGGAACCTTAAGTGTTCTTCACAATCTCAGCAAATAACCATCAAGATCTAGCTTCAAAAATAACCCTTAATCATCATAAAAAAATCCATTCAAGAACACTTCAAAAATCCTTCCAAGTAAACAAGTTTACTTCCAACCTTTCAATCCAACTCCACCACTCTTTTGATTCTAGGATTTTTCTCATCTCTTATAGTAACTTTGTCCAAGTAACTTGAGGTAGTAACCTTATTCATAATCTTATTCAATTCATATTCATATAGCTATCTTATTTTGTGGTATAAAATTTTAACAACAAGAACATAGTTTGAATGATTTCAAACTTGTTCGCAAACTAAATAGATCCTTTTAACTTGAATTTTAAAATACTTCAAGACCTGTAATATATCATAATGATATGCTAACTTAACAAGATATAACTTGGTTTTACAAAGAACACCTTAAAAACTGAATCTACGTCGTCGGAGTGCAACCGGGGGCTGTTTTGGGTTGGATAATTAAAAACCATCTTAAGCTTTGAATTGGAAGTTCATATTCTGGAAAAATGATATTTCTTATGAATATGTTAACACATAAAAATTTCATGGTTTAACTCAAAGTGTAAGTATTTTTAGAAAAATGATCATTAAATGTTGTTTTTATGATGGAAAATGATCACTTTCATAAGTTTCACCAAAGTTTGACCTATAACCTGTGATTTCAAATAAAACCTAAGGTATTTTCAGTTCATATTCTTAAAATTTGACTCGATCCAAGGAAGTGGCAAGTTGAACCAACAAAAACGGAGTTGTAATGAAGAAACTACGACTAAAACAAGATCGGGTATGCGAAGCTAGTTTAGCTACGAAAATATTTGGAGAAAAATTAAATTAAT
The DNA here is from genome assembly GCF_046630445.1 of Rutidosis leptorrhynchoides. Taxonomy (NCBI): domain Eukaryota; kingdom Viridiplantae; phylum Streptophyta; class Magnoliopsida; order Asterales; family Asteraceae; genus Rutidosis; species Rutidosis leptorrhynchoides. Next base: position 562,944,442 of record NC_092335.1, read on the forward strand.
CATATATTTCTAATTAATATGATATTTCATATATATTTACTTATGATTTGATTTTATATATTTCAGGACCACCCGTAAACAACACGAGAAGATTAATCATAAGACCTCATGATTGTACGCAACACGTCATTTGACAACACGGTACTTTATGTACGCAACACGTCATTTGACAACATGGTACCATGGGTCAAGATTAATTCTGATCAATACGAATACGATGGGGTCTTTATTTATTTTATTGAGCAACTAATTGTGGACCACTAACATCGGACTGCTAACTACGGACTAAGAAAATATTAAAAGTATTAAAAGTATATATATATATATATATATATATATATATATATATATATATATATATATATATATATATATATATATATATATATATATATATATTTATATATATATATATATATGTATATGTATGTATATGTATGTATATGTATACATATATATATATATATATATATATATATATATATATATATGTATACATAACGATTACTTAAAAAGAAAATATGATGATATATTATATATATGGTTAGGTTCGTGATATCTATCGGAGACCAAGTCGTGATAAATACCTTCAAGGCAAAAGTGAGTATATAGTCCCACTTTTAAACTCCAAATATTTCGGGATGAGAATACATGCATTTTATGATTTACGTTATGGACACAAGTGATTAAAAATATATATTCTACGTTGAGTTGTACCACTGGCATACTTCCCTGTAACTTGGTAACTATTATTTACATGAGGTATTGTAAACGCGAATCCTGTTGATAGATCTATCGGGCCTGACAACCCCAACCGGACTGGACGACCAGTATTCAGCGGTTGCACAGAACTCCGTTTCGGTGACTACACTTGGTACGGTGTAGTAAGATTTCATAATAAACGGAATATGCGATGTTGATTAAATGTTAAGTATGGTTATCAAGTGCTCAACAACTTATAATATTTTTATTAAAACGTTTATATATGAAATCTTGTGGTCTATATTTATAACGCTGCCGGCATTAAACCTATATCTCACCAACTTTATGTTGACGTTTTAAGCTTGTTTATTCTCAGGTGATAACTAAAAGCTTCCCCTGCAACATGTTGAATTTAAGCAAGATCTTGAGTATGCATATTTGTGTCAAAAATAAAACTGCATATCGGAGGATTTGTAATGTAAAATATGTTGGAAGTCGTATTGTTATTATCACATATAAAGTTTATAAGTATAAGATTATCGCTAAATGATAATCATTATTATGTTGTTAAAACCTTGTATTTGTAATAAAAGCTATGGTTTGTATTGTAAAAACGAATGCAGTTTTTGAAAAACGTCGCATATAGAGGTCAATACCTCGCGATGAAATCATATGTTATTGTATTCGTCCTTATGGTTAAGGTCAGGTTATGACATGTGGTATCAGAGCGTTGGTCTTAGAGAACCAGAGAATTTGCATTAGTGTGTCTTATCGAGTTTGTTAGGATGCATTAGTGAGTCTGGACTTTGACCGTGTTTGATTTCGAAAACTATTGCTTATCCTTGTTGGTTAAAAATTAATATGTAAATATTATGTGGTATTAACGTGCTAGTTGTTATGTGATAGATGTCTGGCTTAGAACTTATTATCACATTCAGCGACTCCGAACCAGACTCTTCAGATGGTGTTCCAGTCATTAATCTATCCGATGATGAAAACGACACCTTTGGGGAAGACACACAAGTTCTGGATGAATCAATTGAAGAGGAACCGGAAAGTGATCCTGAGGAGGAAGAAATACAGGAAATTACGAAAGACAAGTTCGAACGAGGAAAGAAATGAAAGGCTACTGAAATGGAAAATCTAAATCCCGAGTCTAGAGAGGATGTTGTGGCACCAACTCCACCAGATACTTCCACACCTATTCCCGCTATTCCTATTAGTTCTATCCCGGCATCCAGTTCTTCGGTTCCTCAGCCAAAACGCATGGAGACAACCAGGATAACCTTTAAGCGATTTCTTTGAACACAAACGCTTTGGGTTAAATGATGCGCTGTTGTTTTAAACCATGGGATCATATAATGTTTTGTATAATATTACTAGTGTGGTTTGCTTAATGTTTGATGTAAGATAAGCATATGTAAAATAGTGAAGTGTGAAATGCAATAATTTTCCATGGTTAAGTATTATTTGGGTGGTAGTAATTGATTTTCGTACTAAGCTATTAAGTATGAACTTTAACGGGTAGGTACTACCCTAGATATAATTATAAAATGCTAATAAGAAGAAAAGGCTTTTATAATAATAACTGGTTCATATTATTAATAAGCTACGATGTACTGTAAATACATACTACATCTATAATATTCCATGTGAATAATTATTTTTTCATTCTTATTAAAGATTATAGCGCGATTGAACCGAATGACGGAACAAGAAATCCTGGAACTCATCAATCAGCGAGTGAACGACAGAATGTTATGGGTCGAGGCTGCAAGAGGTGCTGCAATTAACCCAAATCCTCGTGTGAGGTGCACTTACAAAACTTTTCAAGGTTGCAAGCCCTCATCATTCAGTGGAACAGAAGGACCGGTCGGTTTAACCCGGTGGATCGAAAAGATTGAGTCTGTGTTTAAAATCAGTGGTTGTATTGAGAAGGACATGACCAAGTATGCATCATGCACCCTACAAGATAGTGCACTCACGTGGTGGAAAAACTATGTGAAGGCCGTAGGAGGAGATGTAGCTTATGATACTCCTTGGAAAGAACTCAAAACAATGCTAATCAACGAATATTGTCCAAGGAACGAGGTTAGGAAGTTGGAAGCTGAATTACGAAGCCTGAAAGCTGTTGGTACTGAACTCATCAACTACAATCAGCGATTCATGGAATTAGCTTTGCTATGTCCCGAATTGGTACCAACCGAAGAACGGAAGATTGAACTGTACAAAGACGGTTTGCCTAAAAAGGTCAAGGCAAATGTTACAGCATCCAAACCCAAGACTATTCATGAAGCTATCACCATGGAGAACGAATTGATGGACCAGATTATTCTGGATAAGAACACCGATGTCAAGACATCGGGAAACAAAAGAAAGTGTGAAGGTAATCATCAACAATCCAACAAGAACAAAGAAACCACGCAACGTGCGGGTAGCGGTTCAAACTCAGGTTACAAAGGATGAAATCCTTTATGTAACAGATGCCACAAACATCACTCTGGTTATTGTAATGTGGTGTGCAACAATTGTAATCGAAAAGGTCATCTTCCTGAAGATTGTAGGGTTCCCGCTACAAATACAAACGGTACCAAGACTCCTGCCACCAATGCAAATAGAACTGCCTTGGCCACTGTTACTTGTTATGGGTGTGGGAAACAGGGTCATTATAAGAGCCAGTGTCCGAATCCAGAGAAGAATAATGGATCTGCACGTGGAAGAGCATTTGTTATTAATGCTAGAGAGGCGTGTGAAGACCCGGAGCTTGTTACGGGTACGTTTACCATTAATAACTTATCCGCATCTATTATATTTGATACTGGTGCCGATAGAAGTTACGTGAGTAGAGACTTTTACACTAAATTGAATTGTTCATCATTACCTCTAGATGCTAAGTACATGATTGAGTTAGCTAATGGTAAATTAATTAAAGCCGAAAAAATTTGCAGTGATTGTAAAATAAATTTAGCCGGATAAATATTTAAGATTGATTTGATACCCGTAGAATTAGGAAGTTTTGATGTAATAGTCGGCATGGACTGGATGTCCAAAATAGGAGCTGAAGTTGTGTGTGTCAAGAAGGCAATTCGCATTCCTCGTAAGGATAAAAAGCCAGTAATGATTTATGGAGAGAAGGGTAACTCAAAGCTAAAACTCATTAGTTGTTTGAAAGCTCAAAAGTGCTTGAAGAAAGGGTGTTATGCTATTTTAGCACATGTTAATAAAGTTGAAACGAAGGAAAAAGTGAAGAGCATCAATGGCATGCCTGTGGCAAGAGATTTTCCTGAAGTCTTTCCGGAAGAGTTGCCGGGATTACCTCCATTTAGATCTGTAGAATTTCAAATAGATCTAGTACCAGGAGCTGCACCAGTGGCTCGTGCTCCATATAGACTTGCACCGTCTGAGTTAAAAGAAATTCAGAGTCAGTTAAAAGAATTACTGGACCGTGGATTCATACGACCAAGTACTTCACCGTGGGGAGCTCCGATTTTATTCGTCAAGAAGAAATATGGATCTTTTAGGATGTGTATAGATTATCTTGAATTAAATAAGTTAACTATCAAGAATCGGTATCCACTACCGAGAATTGACGACTTATTTGATCAACTTCAAGGATCATGTGTGTACTCGAAAATCGACTTAAGATCGGGCTATCATCAATTACGTGTCAAAGAAGAAGATATTCCGAAAACTGCTTTTCGGACACGTTATGGTCATTATAAATTTTTGGTTATGCCGTTTGGGTTGACTAATGCGCCAGCTGTATTCATGGACCTCATGAATCGAGTTTGTAGTCCGTATTTAGATAAGTTTGTTATCGTTTTCATTGACGATATTCTTATCTATTCCAAGAGTGAGCAAGAGCATGAGCAGTATTTAAGGTTGGTATTAGAATTGTTAAGAAAAGAACAGTTATACGCCAAATTTTCTAAGTGTGCATTTTGGTTGAAAGAAGTGCAATTTCTTGGCCACGTTGTTAGTAGCAAAGGAATTCAGGCTGATCCAGCTAAAATTGAGGCCATTGAAAAATGGGAGACTCCTAAGACACCAATGCAGATACACCAATTTTTGGGTTTAGCTGGTTATTATAGAAGGTTTATTCAAGATTTTTCCCGAATAGCTAAACCATTAACAGCGTTAACGCAAAAAGGGAAGAAGTACGAATGGACTTCTGAGCAGGAAAGTGCATTTCAATTACTGAAGAAGAAGTTGACTACAGCACCTATTTTATCGTTACCTGAAGGGAACGATGATTTTGAGATATATTGTGACTCTTCGCGACAAGGTTTTGGTTGCGTCCTTATGTAACGGAAGAAAGTTATAGCATACGCATCTCGACAATTGAAGATTCACGAGCGGAATTATACGACGCATGATTTAGAATTGAGAGCAGTAGTGTTTGCATTGAAGATATGGAGACACTATTTATATGGGGTTAAATGCACTGTGTTTACTGATCATAAAAGCCTTCAACATATTTTTGATCAGAAACAGCTGAACATGAGGCAACGTAGGTGGGTCGAGCTGATAAATGACTATGATTGTGAGATTCGCTATCATCCCGGGAAAGCGAATGTAGTGGCCGATGCTCTAAGCAGAAAGGAACGGGAACCAATTCGAGTACGAGCGATGAACATAAAAATTCGCATGAATCTCAACTCACAAATCAAAGAGGCTCAACGAGAAGCTCTTACTAAAGAAAACATAGGAAATGAAATAATGAAGAAGTATGGGAAACAACTCGTTATACGGGAAGATGGAATTTGATATTTTACAAACCGTATTTGGGTACCAAAGTTGGGTGGATTAAGGAAGTTGATATTGAACGAGGCACATAAGACAAGATACTCGATACATCCTGGAGTTGGAAAGATGTATCAAGATCTTAAGATGCATTATTGGTGGCCTAATTTAAAGACAGATGTTGCAACATATGTTGGGGAATGTTTAACTTGTTCCAAAGTCAAAGCAGAACACCAGAAGCCGTCAGGGTTACTTCAACAACCAGAAATCCCAGAATGGAAATGGGATGGTATTACCATGGATTTCATCACAAAGTTACCTAAGACTGCCTGGGGTTATGACACTATTTGGGTAATAGTCGATCGTCTCACCAAATCTGCACATTTCTTGCCTATAAAGGAAACAGGTAGAATGGAGAAACTATTACGATTATACATAAAGGAAATTGTTTCAAGGCATGGAATACCTATTTCCATTATATCCGATCGTGATAGTAGATTTACATCAAAGTTTTGGCAATCACTACAGGAGGCCCTAGGAACTCGTTTGGATATGAGTACCGCATATCATCCGCAAACTGATGGGCAGAGTGAAAGAACAATTCAGACTCTTGAATACATGCTTAGGGCATGTGTGATCGATTTTGGAAACGGATGGGATAAATATCTACCATTAGCAGAATTCTCGTAAAATAATAGTTATCATGCGAGCATTAAAGCTGCACCATTCGAAGCACTGTATGGAAGGAAGTGTAGATCCCCTATCTGTTGGAATGAAGTAGGAGATCGACAATTAACTGGTCCCGAGATCATACACGAAACGACTGAGAAGATAGTACAAATCAAGGAGAGATTGAAAACAGCCCGTAGTCGCCAAAAGAGCTACGCGGATGTCCGAAGGAAACCATTAGAGTTTCAGATCGTTGACATGGTTATGCTAAAGGCCTCACCTTAGAAAGGTGTAATACGTTTTGGAAAAAGGGGTAAACTGAACCCAAGGTATGTAGGCCCGTTCAAGATCATCGAACGCATCGGACCGGTAGCCTATCGACTCGAGTTACCACAACAACTCGCCGGAGTACATAATTCATTTCACGTCTCAAACCTTAAGAAATGTCTTGCAAAGGAAGATCTCACCATTCTTCTTGAAGAAATCCATGTCGATGAGAAACTATAATTCATAGAAGAACCAGTCGAAATCATGGACCGTGAAGTTAAACGGCTCAAGCAGAGCAACATACCAATCGTTAAGGTTCATTGGAATGCTCGAAGAGGTCCCGAGTTTACTTGGAAACGAGAGGATCAGATGAAACAAAAGTACCCACATTTGTTTCCCGAGAACGCAAAATAGGTACAACTTTAAAATTTCGGGACGAAATTTATTTAACGGGTAGGTACTGTAACGACCCGGATTTTTCCGATCGTTTTACACTTATAAGATTAATATTTACATAAATTAAACCTTACCAACATGATAAGCAATCTAAATTATTGAGACTTATGTTTTTGAAAAGAGTTTTACACAACGTTTGACCGTCCAATTTGACCGATGATATCACGAACTATATAACATACGATAATTATACGTTTGTGTATATATATGTATTTTTATATATTTAACATGATCTAAGAATGTTTTAACATCTTATTGTGTACTAATAACAATGAGTTATAAGTATATTTTGAGACTACTAACTTAAGTTTTCAAAACGATAACTATATGTGACGTTCTTCGACTTAAATACTTAAAACTTATAATGCTTATACATGTATCGTATAGATATGTATTTTATCACTTTTAAAGGATTTATATACATAAAACAATATAAGTATATTTACAAAATATAGCTATATTTGAATCATCGTTCCGTTTTCTCAAAATTTTTATACGTATATCTAGGGTATATGTACCCGTATCATACCCAGCTTCTATACGTATTTACTATTGATATATACACATCACAATCACTTTATTAGCAGCCATGAGTCAGCTAATTTTGGATCTTAGCATGCATGATTAATCAATTTGGCATATTACAAGACTTTTGCACAATATTACAAATTTATACATCTTTTCACCACCATTTATACTCCATTCCATTTTCATTTTTACTACACATTTTCTCTAACTAAAAACACACTCTTAGGAACCTTAAGTGTTCTTCACAATCTCAGTAAATAACCATGAAGATCTAGCTTCAAAAACAACCCTTAATCATCATAAGAAAATCCATTCAAGAACACTTCAAAAATCCTTCCAAGTAAACAAGTTTACTTCCAACCTTTCAATCCAACTCCACCACTCTTTTGATTCTAGGATTTTTCTCATCTCTTACAGTAACTTTGTCCAACTAACTTGAGGTAGTAACCTTATTCATAATCTTATTCAATTCATATTCATATAGCTATCTTATTTTGTGGTATAAAATTTTAACAACAAGAACATATTTGAATGATTTCAAACTTGTTCGCAAACTAAATAGATCCTTCTAACTTGACTTTTAAAATACTTCAAGACCTGTAATATATCATAATGATATGCTAACTTAACAAGATATAACTTGGTTTTACAAAGAACACCTTAAAAACCGAATCTACGTCGTCGGAGTGCAACCGGGGGCTGTTTTGGGTTGGATAATTAAAAACTATCTTAACCTTTGAATTGGAAGTTCATATTCTGGAAAAATGATATTTCTTATGAATATGTTAACACATAAAAATTTCATGGTTTAACTCAAAGTGTAAGTATTTTTAGAAAAATGATCATTAAATGTTGTTTTTATGATGGAAAATGATCACTTTCATAAGTTTCACCAAAGTTTGACCTATAACCTGTGATTTAAAATACAACCTAAGGTATTTTCAGTTCATATTCTTAAAATTTGACTCGATTCAAGGAAGTGGCAAGTTGAACCAACAAAAACGGAGTTGTAATGAAGAAACTACGACTAAAACAAGATCGGGTATGCGAAGCTAGTTTAGCTACGAAAATATTTGGAGAAAAATTAAATTAATCATATATTTCTAATTAATATGATATTTCATATATATTTACTTATGATTTAATTTTATATATTTCAGGATCACCCGTAAACAACACGAGAAGATTAATCATAAGACCTCATGATTGTACGCAACACGTCATTTGACAACACGGTACTTTATGTACGCAACACGTCATTTGACAACATGGTACCATGGGTCAAGATTAATTCTGATCAATACGAATACGATGGGGTCTTTATTTATTTTATTGAGCAACTAATTGTGGACCACTAACATCGGACTGCTAACTACGGACTAAGAAAATATTAAAAGTATTAAAAGTATATATATATATATATATATATATATATATATATATATATATATATATATATATATATATATATATATATATGTAACGATTACTTAAAAAGAAAATATGTTGATATATTTTATATATGGTTAGGTTCGTGATATCTATCGGAGACCAAGTCGTGATAAATACCTTCAAGGCAAAAGTGAGTATATAGTCCCACTTTTAAACTCCAAATATTTCGGGATTAGAATACATGCATTTTATGATTTACGTTATGGACACAAGTGATTAAAAATATATATTCTACGTTGAGTTGTACCACTGGCATACTTCCCTGTAACTTGGTAACTATTATTTACATGAGGTATTGTAAACGCGAATCCTGTTGATAGATCTATCGGGCCTGACAACCCCAATCGGACTGGACGACCAGTATTCAACGGTTGCACAGTACTTCGTTTCGGTGACTACACTTGGTACGGTGTAGTAAGATTTCATAATAAACGGAATATGCGATGTTGATTAAATGTTAAGTATGGTTATCAAGTGCTCAACAACTTAGAATATTTTTATTAAAACGTTTATATATGAAATCTTGTGGTCTATATTTATAACGCTGCCGGCATTAAACCTATATCTCACCAACTTTATGTTGACGTTTTAAGCATGTTTATTCTCAGGTGATAACTAAAAGCTTCCACTGCAACATGTTGAATTTAAGCAAGATCTTGAGTATGCATATTTGTGTCAAAAATAAAACTGCATATCGGAGGATTTGTAATGTAAAATATGTTGGAAGTCGTATTGTTATTATCACATGTAAAGTTTATAAGTATAAGATTATCGCTAAACGATAATCATTATTATGTTGTTTAAACCTTGTATTTGTAATAAAAGCTATGGTTTGTATTGTAAAAACGAATGCAGTTTTTGAAAAACGTCGCATATAGAGGTCAATACCTCGCGATGAAATCATATGTTATTGTATTCGTCCTTATGGTTAAGGTCGGGTTATGACATGTGGTATCAGAGCGTTGGTCTTAGAGAACCAGAGAATTTGCATTAATGTGTCTTATCGAGTTTGTTAGGATGCATTAGTGAGTCTGGACTTTGACCGTGTTTGATTTCGAAAACTATTGCTTATCCTTGTTGGTTAAAAATTAATATGTAAATATTATGTGGTATTAACGTGCTAGTTGTTATGTGATAGATGTCTGGCTTAGAACTTATTATCACATTCAGCGACTCCGAACCAGACTCTTCAGATGGTGTTCCAGTCATTAATCTATCCGATGATGAAAACGACACCTTTGGGGAAGACTCACGAGTTTTGGATGAATCAATTGAAGAGGAACCGGAAAGTGATCCTGAGGAGGAAGAAATACAGGAAATTACGAAAGACAAGTTCGAACGAGGAAAGAAACGAAAGGCTACTGAAATGGAAAATCTAAATCCCGAGTCTAGAGAGGATGTTGTGGCACCAACTCCACCAGATACTTCCACACCTATTCCCGCTATTCCTATTAGTTCTATCCCGACATCCAGTTCTTCGGTTCCTCAGCCAAAATGCAGGGAGACAACCAGGATAACCTTTAAGCGATTTCTTTGAACACAAATGCTTTGGGTTAAATGATGCGCTGTTGTTTTAAACCATGGGATCATATAATGTTTTGTATAATATTACTAGTGTGGTTTGCTTAATGTTTGATGTAAGATAAGCATATGTAAAATAGTGAAGTGTGAAATGCAATAATTTTCCATGGTTAAGTATTATTTGGGTGGTAGTAATTGATTTTCGTACTAAGCTATTAAGTATGAACTTTAACGGGTAGGTACTACCCTAGATATAATTATAAAATGCTAATAAGAAGAAAAGGCTTTTATAATAATAACTGGTTCATATTATTAATAAGCTACGATGTACTGTAAATACATACTACATCTATACTATTCCATGTGAATAATTATTTTTTCATTCTTATTGAAGATTATAGCGCGATTGAACCGAATGACGGAACAAGAAATCCAGGAACTCATCAATCAGCGAGTGAACGACAGAATGTTATGGGTCGAGGCTGCAAGACGTGCTGCAAGTAACCCAAATCCTCGTGTAGGGTGCACTTACAAAACTTTTCAAGGTTGCAAGCGCTCATCATTCAGTGGAACAGAAGGACCGGTCGGTTTAACCCGGTGGATCGAAAAGATTGAGTCTGTGTTTAAAATCAGTGGTTGTATTGAGAAGGACATGACCAAGTATGCATCATGCACCCTACAAGATAGTGCACTCACGTGGTGGAAAAACAATGTGAAGGCCGTAGGAGGAGATGTAGCTTATGATACTCCTTGGAAAGAACTTAAAACAATGCTAATCAACGAATATTGTCCAAGGAATGAGGTTAGGAAGTTGGAAGCTGAATTACGAAGCCTGAAAGCTGTTGGTACTGAACTCATCAACTACAATCAGCGATTCATGGAATTAGCTTTGCTATGTCCCGAATTGGTACCAACCGAAGAACGGAAGATTGAACTGTACAAAGACGGTTTGCCTAAAAAGGTCAAGGCAAATGTTACAGCATCCAAACCCAAGACTATTCATGAAGCTATCACCATGGCGAACGAATTGATGGACCAGATTATTCTGGATAAGAACACCGATGTCAAGACATCGGGAAACAAAAGAAAGTGGGAAGGTAATCATCAACAATCCAACAAGAAACAAGAAACCACGCAAGGTGCGGGTAGCGGTTCAAACTCAGGTTACAAAGGACGAAATCCTTTATGTAACAGATGCCACAAACATCACTCTGGTTATTGTAATGTGGTGTGCAACAATTGTAATCGAAAAGGTCATCTTGCTGAAGATTGTAGGGTTCCCGCTACAAATACAAACGGTACCAAGACTCCTGCCACCAATGCAAATAGAACTGCCTTGGCCACTGTTACTTGTTATGGGTGTGGGAAACAGGGTCATTATAAGAGCCAGTGTCTGAATCCAGAGAAGAATAATGGATCTGCACGTGGAAGAGCATTTGTTATTAATGCTAGAGAGGCGTGTGAAGACCCGGAGCTTGTTACGAGTACGTTTACCATTAATAACTTATTCGCATCTATTATATTTGATACTGGTGCCGATAGAAGTTACGTGAGTAGAGACTTTTACACTAAATTGAATTGTTCATCATTACCTCTAGATGCTAAGTACATGATTGAGTTAGCTAATGGTAAACTAATTAAAGCCGATAAAATTTGCCGTGATTGTAAAATAAATTTAGCCGGATAAATATTTAAGATTGATTTGATACCCGTAGAATTAGAAAGTTTTGATGTAATAGTTGGCATGGACTGGATGTCCAAAATAGGAGCTGAAGTTGTGTGTGTCAAGAAGGCAATTCGCATTCCTCGTAAGAATAAAACGCCAGTAATGATTTATGGAGAGAAGGGTAACTCAAAGCTAAAACTCATTAGTTGTTTGAAAGCTCAAAAGTGCTTGAAGAAAGGGTGTTATGCTATCTTAGCACATGTTAATAAAGTCGAAACGAAGGAAAAAGTGAAGAGCATCAATGGCGTGCCTGTGGCAAGAGATTTTCCTGAAGTCTTTCCGGAAGAGTTGCCGGGATTACCTCCATTTAGATCTGTAGAATTTCAAATAGATCTAGTACCAGGAGCTGCACCAGTGGCTCGTGCTCCTTATAGACTTGCACCGTCTGAGTTAAAAGAACTTCAGAGTCAGTTAAAAGAATTACTGGACCGTGGATTCATACGACCAAGTACTTCACCGTGGGGAGCTCCGATTTTATTCGTCAAGAAGAAATATGGATCTTTTAGGATGTGTATAGATTATCTTGAATTAAATAAGTTAACTATCAAGAATCGGTATCCACTACCGAGAATTAACGACTTATTTGATCAACTGCAAGGATCATGTGTGTACTCGAAAATCGACTTAAGATCGGGCTATCATCAATTACGTGTCAAAGAAGAAGATATTCCGAAAACTGCTTTTCGGACACGTTATGGTCATTACGAATTTTTGGTTATGCCGTTTGGGTTGACTAATGCACCAGCTGTATTCATGGACCTCATGAATCGAGTTTGTAGTCCGTATTTAGATAAGTTTGTTATCGTTTTCATTGACGATATTCTTATCTATTCCAAGAGTGAGCAAGAGCATGAGCAGCATTTAAGGTTGGTATTAGAATTGTTAAGAAAAGAACAGTTATACGCCAAATTTTCTAAGTGTGCATTTTGGTTAAAAGAAGTGCAATTTCTTGGCCACGTTGTTAGTAGCAAAGGAATTCAGGTTGATCCAGCTAAAATTGAGGCCATTGAAAAATGGGAGACTCCTAAGACACCAACGCAGATACGCCAATTTTTGGGTTTAGCTGGTTATTATAGAAGGTTTATTCAAGATTTTTCCCGAATAGCTAAACCATTAACAGCGTTAACGCAAAAAGGGAAGAAGTACGAATGAACTTCTGAGCAGGAAAGTGCATTTCAATTACTGAAGAAGAAGTTGACTACAGCACCTATTTTATCGTTAACTGAAGGGAACGATGATTTTGAGATATATTGTGACTCTTCGCGACAAGGTTTTGGTTGCGTCCTTATGTAACGGAAGAAAGTTATAGCATACGCATCTCGATAATTGAAGATTCACGAGCGGAATTATACGACGCATGATTTAGAATTGAGAGCAGTAGTGTTTGTATTGAAGATATGGAGACACTATTTATATGGGGTTAAATACACTGTGTTTACTGATCATAAAAGCCTTCAACATATTTTTGATCAAAAACAGCTGAACATGAGGCAACGTAGGTGGGTCGAGCTGATAAACGACTATGATTGTGAGATTCGCTATCATCCCGGGAAAGCGAATGTAGTGGCCGATGCTCTAAGCAGAAAGGAACGGGAAACAATTCGAGTACGAGCGATGAACATAAAAATTCGCATGAATCTCAACTCACAAATCAAAGAGGCTCAACGAGAAGCTCTTACTAAAGAAAACATAGGAAATGAAATAATGAAGAAGTATGGGAAACAACTCGTTATACGGGAAGATGGAATTTGATATTTTACAAACCGTATTTGGGTACCAAAGTTGGGTGGATTAAGGAAGTTGATATTGAACGAGGCACATAAGACAAGATACTCGATACATCCTGGAGTTGGAAAGATGTATCAAGATCTTAAGACGCATTATTGGTGGCCTAATTTAAAGACAGATGTTGCAACATATGTCGGGGAATGTTTAACTTGTTCCAAAGTCAAAGCAGAACACCAGAAGCCGTCAGGGTTACTTCAACAACCAGAAATCCCAGAATGGAAATGGGATGGTATTACCATGGATTTCATCACAAAGTTACCTAAGACTGCCTGGGGTTATGACACCATTTGGGTAATAGTTGATCGTCTCACCAAATCTGCACATTTCTTGCCTATAAAGGAAACAGATAGAATAGAGAAACTATTACGATTATACATAAAGGAAATTGTTTCAAGGCATGGAATACCTATTTCCATTATATCCGATCGTGATAGTAGATTTACATCAAAGTTTTGGCAATCACTACAGGAGGCCCTAGGAACTCGTTTGGATATGAGTACCGCATATCATCCGCAAACTGACGGGCAGAGTGAAAGAACAATTCAGACTCTTGAAGACATGCTTAGGGCATGTGTGATCGATTTTGGAAACGGATGGGATAAATATCTACCATTAGCAGAATTCTCGTATAATAATAGTTATCATGCGAGCATTAAAGCTGCACCATTCGAAGCACTGTATGGAATGAAGTGTAGATCCCATATCTGTTGGAATGAAGTAGGAGATCGACAATTAACTGGTCCCGAGATCATACACGAAACGACTGAGAAGATAGTACAAATCAAGGAGAGATTGAAAACAGCCCGTAGTCACCAAAAGAGCTACGCGGATGTCCGAAGGAAACCATTAGAGTTTCAGATCGGTGACATGGTTATGCTAAAGGTGTCACCTTGGAAAGGTGTAATACGTTTTGGAAAAAGGGGTAAACTGAACCCAAGGTATGTAGGCCCGTTCAAGATCATCGAACGCATCGGACCGGTAGCCTATCGACTCGAGTTACCACAACAACTCGTCGGAGTACATAATTCATTTCACATCTCAAACCTTAAGAAATGTCTTGCAAAGGAAGATCTCACCATTCTTCTTGAAGAAATCCAAGTCGATGAGAAACTACAATTCATAGAAGAACCAGTCGAAATCATGGACCGTGAAGTTAAACGGCTCAAGCAGAGCAACATACCAATCGTTAAGGTTCGTTGGAATGCTCGAAGAGGTCCCGAGTTTACTTGGAAATGAGAGGATCAGATGAAACAAAAGTACCCACATTTGTTTCCCGAGAACGCAAAATAGGTACAACTTTAAAATTTCGGGACGAAATTTATTTAACGGGTAGGTACTGTAACGACCCGGATTTTTCCGATCATTTTACACTTATAAGATTAATATTTACATAAATTAAACCTTACCAACATGATAAGCAATCTAAATTATTGAGACTTATGTTTTTGAAAAGAGTTTTACACAACGTTTGACCGTCCAATTTGACCGATGATATCACGAACTATATAACATACGATAATTATAAGTTTGTGTATATATATATATATTTATATATTTAACATGATCTAAGAATGTTTTAACATCTCATTGTGTACTAATAACAATGAGTTATAAGTATATTTTGAGACTACTAACTTAAGTTTTCAAAACGATAACTATATGTGACGTTCTTCGACTTAAATACTTAAAACTTATAATGCTTATACATGTATCGTATAGATATGTATTTTATCACTTTTAAAGGATTTATATACATAAAACAATATAAGTATATTTACAAAAGATAGCTATATTTGAATCCTCGTTCCGTTTTCTCAAGATTTTTATACGTATATCTAGGGTATATGTACCCGTATCATACCCAGCCTTTATACGTATTTACTATTGATATATACACATCACAATCACTTTATTAGAAGCCATGAGTCAGCCAATTTTGGATCTTAGCATGCATGATTATTCAATTTGGCATATTACAAGACTTTTGCACAATATTACAAATTTATACATCTTTTCACCACCATTTATACTCCATTCCATTTTCATTTTTACTACACATTTTCTGTAACCAAAAACACACTCTTAGGAACCTTAAGTGTTCTTCAAAATCTCAGCAAATAACCATGAAGATCTAGCTTCAAAAATAACCCTTAATCATCATAAGAAAATTCATTCAAGAACACTTCAAAAATCCTTCCAAGTAAACAAGTTTACTTCCAACCTTTCAATCCAACTCCACCACTCTTTTGATTCTACGATTTTTCTCATCTCTTACAGTAACTTTGTCCAAGTAACTTGAGATAGTAACCTTATTCATAATCTTATTCAATTCATATTCATATAGCTATCTTATTTTGTGGTATAAAATTTTAACAACAAGAACATAGTTTGAATGATTTCAAACTTGTTCGCAAACTAAATAGATCCTTCTAACTTGACTTTTAAAACACTTCAAGACCTGTAATATATCATAATGATATGCTAACTTAACAAGATATAACTTGGTTTTACAAAGAACACCTTAAAACTGAATCTATGTCGTCGGAGTGCAACCGGGGGCTGTTTTGGGTTGGATAATTAAAAACCATCTTAAGCTTTGAATTGGAAGTTCATATTCTGGAAAAATGATATTTCTTATGAATGTGTTAACACATAAAAATTTCATGGTTTAACTCAAAGTGTAAGTATTTTTAGAAAAATGATCATTAAATGTTGTTTTTATGATGGAAAATGATCACTTTCATAAGTTTCACCAAAGTTTGACCTATAACCTGTGATTTCGAATACAACCTAAGGTATTTTCAGTTCATATTCTTAAAATTTGACTCGATCCAAGGAAGTGGCAAGTTGAACCAACAAAAACGGAGTTGTAATGAAGAAACTACGACTAAAACAAGATCGGGTATGCGAAGCTAGTTTAGCTACGAAAATATTTGGAGAAAAATTAAATTAATCATATATTTCTAATTAATATGATATTTCATATATATTTACTTATGATTTGATTTTATATATTTCAGGACCACCCGTAAACAACACGAGAAGATTAATCATAAGACCTCATGATTGTACGCAACACGTCATTTGACAACACGGTACTTTATGTACGCAACACGTCATTTGACAACATGGTACCATGGGTCAAGATTAATTCTGATCAATACGAATACGATGGGGTCTTTATTTATTTTATTGAGCAACTAATTGTGGACCACTAACATCGGACTGCTAACTACGGACTAAGAAAATATTAAAAGTATTAAAAGTATATATATATATATATATATATATATATATATATATATATATATATATATATATATATATATATATATATATATATATATATATAACAATTACTTAAAAAGAAAATATGTTGATATATTATATATATGGTTAGGTTCGTGATATCTATCGGAGACCAAGTCGTGATAAATACCTTCAAGCAAAAGTGAGTATATAGTCCCACTTTTAAACTCTAAATATTTCGGGATGAGAATACATGCATTTTATGATTTACGTTATGGACACAAGTGATTAAAAATATATATTCTACGTTGAGTTGTACCACTGGCATACTTCCCTGTAACTTGGTAACTATTATTTACATGAGGTATTGTAAACGCGAATCCTGTTGATAGATCTATCGGGCCTGACAACCCCAACCGGACTGGACGACCAGTATTCAATGGTTGCACAGTACTTCGTTTCGGTGACTACACTTGGTACGGTGTAGTAAGATTTCATAATAAAGGGAATATGCGACGTTGATTAAATGTTAAGTATGGTTATCAAGTGCTCAACAACTTAGAATATTTTTATTAAAACGTTTATATATGAAATCTTGTGGTCTATATTTATAACGCTGCCGGCATTAAACCTATATCTCACCAACTTTATGTTGACATTTTAAACATGTTTATTCTAAGGTGATAACTAAAAGCTTCCGCTGCAACATGTTGAATTTAAGCAAGATCTTGAGTATGCATATTTTTGTCAAAAATAAAACTGCATATCGGAGGATTTGTAATGTAAAATATGTTGGAAGTCGTATTGTTATTATCACATGTAAAGTTTATAAGTCTAAGATTATCGCTAAACGATAATCATTATTATGTTGTTTAAACCTTGTATTTGTAATAAAAGCTATGGTTTGTATTGTAAAAACGAATGCAGTTTTTGAAAAACGTAGCATATAGAGGTCAATACCTCGCGATGAAATCATATGTTATTGTATTCGTCCTTATGGTTAAGGTCGGGTTATGACATAACTTGGGTTGTTGGTGGTACTGGTGTTGCCGGTGCTGTTGTTGAAGCTGGTAAGTTTTGCACCACGTTTTCCAAATTGACTACTCGAGCGCGAAGCTCGTTGACTTCTTCTATTATTCCGGGATGATTGTCGGTCAGAACGAGTGGATGAATAAGGTTTAGAATTGTGGATAGAATATAATCGTGTCGAGCTACTCTGGAAATGAGGCTGAAAATGGTGTTTTGGACTAGTTCGCCGGTAAGTGTTTCAGGTTCTTCGTCAAAACGTGAATTTGGTTGATGGAAAGGATCGCCTTCTTTTCGTCTCCATTGATTTAGTAGCCTATGAACCCATCAAATGAATTGGTTGATTCATTCTGGGACACTGCTTTTGGAGCTTAGGTGAAACTCCATATCAGAATAGCTGTCGGAATCCGAGGAATTCGAACTGGTTGAGAGATTCATCTCATACGATCAGATGAAGGATCTTCGATACGAAATAGATTATAGAATGTAGATTAGTACCCTGCAATACATAATTTACATATGCATATATAATACTAAAATCCCATACGTTACGGAGGAATCTACGGAAGCTGTCAGGCAAAGGTAACAATAACAGATACGCTAAGATATGAATTTATCTATACACTGTATATGCAATAGAGGCAGTAAGACGTATCTAGACTAAGAATGATAAGCAAATGATTCCCTAAGAATGATAAGTAGGTAATTTTTGACACGAAATGATAAGCAAAACTTTTGACATGCAAACACGGTCGAAGTCCAGACTTACTAATGCATCTAAACCACTATCAGTTAGACACACTAATGCAAGACCTGGTTCGCTAAGACCACCGCTCTGATACCAACTGAAAGGACCCGTTCATATACATTATAAACGATTCACAATAGTTGATTTCATTGCGAGGTACTTGACCTCTATATGATACATTTTACAAACATTGCATTCGTTTTTAAAAAACAAACTTTCATTTACATCGAAAGTTGACGGCATGCATACCCTTTCATAATATATCCATCTATAATTGACTTAATAATAATCTTGATGAACTCGACAACTCGAATGCAACGTCTTTTGAAATATGTTATGAATGACTCCAAGTAATGTCTCTAATATGAGCTAATGCACAGCGGAAGATTTCTTTCATACCTGAGAATAAACATGCTTTCAAGTGTCAACCAAAAGGTTGGTG
Organism: Rutidosis leptorrhynchoides; assembly: GCF_046630445.1. Classification (NCBI taxonomy): domain Eukaryota; kingdom Viridiplantae; phylum Streptophyta; class Magnoliopsida; order Asterales; family Asteraceae; genus Rutidosis; species Rutidosis leptorrhynchoides. The sequence goes on from NC_092335.1 coordinate 562,963,759, forward strand.
AGTTCATAGGTTTATCATAAAACAATAAAATTCATCATTTTGATAGACAACAAGATTTAAATGCTGCATGGTACAAATGGGCCCGAATCCTATACCCACATGTAATGTACATGCGATATCTTTTAAATACAGTACACCTTTCTCGTGTACGAAATCATCTTTGATAAATCTTAGTAACCGTACACATATCTCGTGCACAAAAATAACATACACATAACCTGTGTATAAAATCATTCTCTTGATACATAACATTCACTTTTCATTGCTTGGCTTGGTAACCGAACTTAACATATAATGCGCATAATAATATCTCCAAAACAGAACATCTCGTCTGTATAATAATCATATAAACTTCGAAGTACTAAACATCACGCCCACTAGCCCTTCCGTCTAGTAAACATTCTGGGTGGGGGTGTTAAATCCGGTAGCTACCTTTAGGATTCGCGTGAATTAGGGCCATACCCGATTCTAATTCTAAGGTTACCAAGCAATAATAATCAGGGGAAAATATTCATATCAATTGTAGCAATTATCTCGTCCACATAATTCAATGGTGGCAATTATCACGTCCACATAATTCATTCGAGGAATGTTTTGCTTATGTCTATCTCGTCAAACATTTATAAAAGCATTTCATTTATTCGCAGTTCAAAATGTATTTCAAAAGCATTTAATAAAGCAGTTGTAAAAGTAGCGCATGTATTCTCAGTCCTAAAAATGTAAAGAGTAAAAGGGAATCAAATGAACTCACCTAATATATTTTGTAGTAAAAATACATATGACTATATTGAACAATGCAGGGTTGGCCTCGGATTCACGAACCTATATCATTTGTATAATTATTAATATACATAGTTGTAATCAAATAAATATATATATAAATTTATTAGTTATATCATTTTATATTAATAATATATATATATATATATATATATATATATATATATATATATATATATATATATATATATATATATATATATATATATATATATATATATATATATATATATATGTTTTATATATTCATTTTGTATAGAAAAATATAAATTTCATTATGTTATATGTATTGAATATATTTTTATATATAACTTGTTTGTTAAAAATAAAGTAGTATTTATAATAATGTTAGAAATGTTAAAAATGATAATAATGATAATACTTATTATGACTAATAAAGATAATAATCTTAATGGTTATGATAATGATAATGATTATGATAATTATTACTGTAAAATATGAATTTTTACTGTTAATGATATTTATGATAATGATTTTAGTAATTATATATTAATAATACTCACGATAATATAAATGGTGATACTTATGATTATATTAGTGGTAATAATAATAGTAATCTTACTATTAATTTTAATGATGATAATAATAACTTATAGTATGATTGTTATAGTAATACTTAACTTAACAATAAAATCAATAATAATTGTATCAATCTTATTACTAATGTTAAATTTAGTAATAATTCTCTTGTTAATAATAATAATAACAATAATTCGAAAATGATACTAATACCATTATTATTATTATTGTTGGTAATCCTACTCATAATAATACTTATTTTAATACTAATAATAACACTAATAATAATACCTAGTGATATTTCTTAATAATAAAAATGGTAATATTATTAACCATAATATTTATATTAACATAATAATAATAACAATAATTAATGATGATGATGATAATAATAATAATAATAATAATAATAATAATAATAATAATAATAATAATAATAATAATAATAATAATAATAATAATAATAATAAAAAATAATAATAATAATGGAAATTAAATTAAAAGTGTATACCCTTGAAAAAGTTTTTCAAAAAATGCCCCAGAGGAGGCTTGAACCTGCGACCTCTAGCTCCCCGAGAACCAACCTTAGCAATTCCACCGTACCCGTTTTTCTATTATTATTTGATACCCGTATATATTTAACTTATCACTATGCCAGTTCTACATCTTCTTCTCCCTTCCAAGAACCAATCGACTGGAACCCATAAAGATTAAATGTCTGTTTTTTTTTTTTTTGATTCGTATTATAAACACAAAAACGATTCACTAAGGTTAATTGAATTAACAATCAAAGAAAAGAAAAAAAAAATAATGAGAAGAAACAGAAGACTGCTGTTCATCGATAGAAAAAATAAAATTAAATCTTTAATTTCGATTTTTAAAACATTTTTCACAAAAATTATAACACGAATATTGTTTCAAATCAATCCTATAAACTCTCTCAATCGTTAATTTAACTGCAAACATCAAAACTAGCTCGAATTTTTACGATGAACGCTTCGGTTGACTTTGAAAACCAAAACTTTGACTTCGAAATTGAAATTCAATATTGAAAATTAGAATTTCATACTTTGCAGATAGTTTTAAAACACGATTCCTAACAATCTTGCATTATTAGATTTTGGAGATGAATTCGAAATTTGGTTTTTGGTAAAAAGGTAGTGCGAACAGGGGTATGGTTATTCGGGAAGGTTTTCAGTTTGATTAATCGTATATTTTTCCAAATTGTAACTATCTTGGATAATGATAAGGGATATTGAATGATTCTTATTAACAGGACTGATTGTTTTATAGCTAACATAAATCGACAAGGGGAATCAATTAATAAGGAAAATTACAGAAGAAAATAAAATAGGAAAATGACTTGTAAGTTGCATTCTTTACCTGATTGTCTAATCGAATTTGTATCAGATATAATTGGAATGTTATTTGACAGAATCAGATAAAGGTACGAATCAAATAAAGCTTGAGAGGGAAACAAAACAGATTTCGTTCCCATCTGTATTAAAATTATTTATTTATTTATTTTTTATTTTTTTTATAAGTATAAATATATATTAATTAAAATACTAATAGTAATAATAATAGAATTTATAGTATGAATATCAAAATAATACAATAATAATAAGAAAAATGATAAAAATGATGGTAGTCATAATTTTTCTTAAATAAAAGTGATACTTAGAGTTTATAATAATAATAATAATAACAATAATAGAAGTAATAATAATATTACTATAATGATATTAATAATAGTACATTCAATAATACTTATAATGCTAATAGTTTTATTAATAATACTAATACTGATTTTGATGATAATGATAGTAAGTAAAACAATTATATTTTAAACTTGTAATTAAATTTTATTTATTAATATTACATATTATTAGTTACTTGTATAATATATTATATATTCTAAGTATCTTATACATCTTAATATATTATAATATACATACAATCAACTATTATGTATAAAAATCATATATATAGATATTTTTCAACTACTATATATATATAATTATGTTTTAAATATTAAATAGATAAATATTATATATATATATATATATATATATATATATATATATATATATATATATATATATATATATATATATATATATTGACACAAAAAAAACTCATTATATATTTAACATTTTATTAGCGTTGACCAATTAGAATTTAACTCTTTTATATTCAATATAGCCTATATGTTTACAATAATAAATTTCAATTATCTTTCATAATAATTAAATTACTTAATAGTTCATTAATATATTTAATTTATTATGTATGATTATTTACATATATAATTATCTATATATACATTTCAGTTTACAATTAAAGGTTCGTGAATCGTCGGAAATAATCACAGGTCAAATATATACATGAACATAGTTCAAAGTTTTTGAGACTTCTACATTACAGACTTTGCTTATCGTGTTGAAATCATATTAAGATTAAAGTTTAAATTTAGTCGGAAATTCCCGGGTCGTCACACACTATACTCGAAAACATATTTCATCCGCTAACGGTAGCGAACCGTCCGAATGAGGCTCGTCAAGCCCATGTGATCACATAATATAAGTTCTCGCTTACACCCTGCAAGTGTAACTAATGATAATTGAATTGAGGCTTTTTGTTCAAACTCGCACGTGGAATATTTGTTTTTGTACTTGTGTTCAAAGCATAAAAGTATGATATGTATATGTTTCTTATCCCATAGTTTAAAGTAAAAGTTGTTGAAAAGGTGGGACTATGATCTCACCTTGGTTACTCGAAGAGTAAATTGTACTTCACAAGGTAACGTGTGCAAGAACGAATGTTAGTCTTGACCTAAACAAATAGGTCTCAATAACGGTAAACACGGTTGGTCAAAGTGTGCAGTTAGTCCTATGGCTCGTTACGACTCGATTATAATAGCATGTGAATCAAATTGTCATGTTTCATGAAAGGTAAAAGTATAGAAGCATGTTAGAATGATTGCATAAGTAATTGATTAAATTTGGACAAAAGTCAACTTTGGTCAAGTCAAAGTCAATGAAAAAGTCAACACATTCGGGTCGGGTCCCGAACTATTTTTCCGAGATTTTTATTCATATATAAGCATGTTAGAACAAGTTACATGTGAATCGGAGGTGCGTAGCATAGCAAACATTTTTCAAAATTTGACAATGTAGGTCAGAAGCCAAACACGGCAAATGCCGCGCCGCGACCAAGGAGGGCCGCGCCGCGACACTTAACGTGGTCTGCTGCCAGGTCAGTTTCAATTATTCAAGTCTAAATCAAATCTTCAATTTAGCACAATTCACAAACCGTAAACACTCACGACACGTATCTTATATCGTTGGAAAGGTAATTTGACAAGGAACACAACTAAACACGTTTCATCAATCAAAAACATCATTTGCAATAATCGAAATTCCAAATTAAATGATCAATTAATGCTCATCATTAATGCTTCAATTTCATAAATGCATAATTATGATTTGGGAAATAAATGCACACATATGATACGCCGTTTCGTAGATAATTACGCATACAATGCAACTAAACACTTACAAACAACATTGCAAAGCATTCAATGCATCAAAGGTTCATTTTACTCCTATCAAACCCTAACCCAAATTCACAAATTTAACAATTTTACTTATGAAGCTAATCCATGTCAACCTACATATCAATTTGAAGCTAGTGATGTTAGGAACACATTTAATACATGCACTTTCAACATCTAACAACATTTAATCAGCCAAAATCCAAGATTAAACACACCCATTTGATATGTTTATGCTAGTTACTCAAAACAACAAATTGAGTAAACCAAACACATATTCATGTTAGACTTGAGCCATAGACACTAATTAACACTTTTAGAAGTTAAAAACATCAAGAACAAAGAATCTAGTGATTTTAGAAAGTTACCCAAATGTAATGAAATCGGTATGGAATCGAAGAGGAAGATACGAGGATTCCAAATATGTAATTTGTTTGGATTGATGCTTGCTCGATTTGAAATAGATGGTGATTCTTTGCTTGAGAGTTGAGAGAATTTGAAAGTATCAAAAGTAGAAAAGGGAGGATGAATGAGTGGATGGAGGAGAAGGGTTGACTAGTTGACCTAGTCACTAGTTTGACCCTTTGGCGACTTTAGTCCTTCGAGTTTAAATCTGGTGCGTGAATTACCAAAACGAAATATTTTAAAACGCGTATTAACGAAAGGTGTTATAATTATATAACGGACTTTAGAATAATTAAACGAAAAGTAAACGAAAAAAAAGGCGGGATCTTACATTACCCACTCCTTAAAAGAAATTTCGTCCCAAAATTTAAGTAGGCGTAGTAGTCGTTGTTTCTTCCTCGAGATCTTGCGTTTTCGAGTCCACGAATAAATGAGGGTATTTCCTTTGCATTTGATGTTGCCTTTCCCAAGTAAACTCGGGTCCTCTTTTGGCGTTCCAACGGACCTTGACAATCGGGATTCGGCTTTGTTTTAGCGTCTTGACGGAGGTGTCCACAATTTCAACCGGTTCCTCCACAAAATGAAGTTTGTCATCAATAGTAAGCTCCTCGAGAGGAATAACGAGTTCGGGTTCGGTAAGGCACTTCTTCAAGTTTGATACATGAAAAGTAGGATAAACGGAGCTCAGTTGAGGCGGAAGATCTAAACGATAAGCAACGGTTCCAACACGCTCCAAGATTTTGAAAGGACCAATATACCGCGGATTTAGCTTCCCGCGTTTCTCGAAACGGATTACACCTTTCCAAGGCGTGACTTTTAACATTACGCGGTCACCGACTTGAAATTCGAGGTCGTTGCGTCTTTTGTCGGTATAGCTCTTTTGACGACTTAGGGCCGTCCGGAGCCTATCTCAGATTTGAATGATCTTCTCGGTGGTTTCGTGAATAAGTTCGGGTCCGGTGATCTGTGTGTCGTCTACTTCGGCCCAACAAAGAGGAGAACGACATTTTCGGCCATATAACGCTTCAAAAGGTGCGGCTTTAATACTCGCATGATAACTATTATTGTAGGAGAATTCGGCAAGGGGTAAGTGCTTGTCCCAAGCTTTTTCGAAATCGATAACGCAAGCTCGTAGCATGTCTTCCAAAGTTTGAATTGTGCATTCGCTTTGTCCGTCAGTTTGTGGATGATATGCGGTGCTCATGTCTAAACGCGTTCCCAACACTTCTTGTAAAGTACGCCAAAATCTAGAAACAAAACGGCCATCTCGGTCAGAAATAATCGATAAGGGTACACCGTGACGGGCGACGATCTCTTTAATGTAAAGTTGTGCAAGTTTCTCCATTTTGTCGGTATCCTTCATGGCTAGGAAGTGCGTGGATTTGGTGAGACGGTCAACAATAACCCAAATAGTATCATAACTGCCCACCGTCTTTGGTAGTTTGGTGATAAAATCCATCGTTATCCTTTCCCACTTCCATTGCGGGATTTCGGGTTGTTGAAGTAGTCCGGACGGTCTTTGATGTTCGACTTTGACTTTGGAGTAAGTTAGGCATTTTCCAACATAAGTAGCGACGTCCCTTTTAATGTTCGACCACCAATATTGTTCCTTGAGGTCGTGGTACATCTTATTGGCACCGGGGTGAATCAAATATCTTGACTTATGGGCTTCGTCTAAAATAAGGCTTCGTAGGTCCCCATAACTAGGTACCCAAATTCTTTCGGCGAAATTTTGGAGCCCGATTTCTTTAACTTCGAATCGAGAGGTGAGGACGTTCAAGTGTTCGAGAGAGATGTTTTCATCCTTGAGAGCCTCGTCTTGGGCTACACGAATTTGGCTATTAAGGTTGGTGTGAATGGTGATGTTTAAAGCTCGAACACGAAGAGGCACCGCTCTTTCCTTTCGACTTAAGGCATCGGCTACTACGTTTGCCTTCCCGGGATGGTAACGAAGCTCACAATCATAATCGTTTAAAGTTTTAATCCACCGGCGTTGTCTCATGTTTAGTTGCTTTTGGTCGAACATGTGTTGGAGGCTTTTGTGATCGGTGAAGATAGTACTCTTGGTTCCATAAAGATAGTGTCTTCACATTTTAAGTGCAAAGACAACGGCTTCGAGTTCGAGATCATGTGTCGTGTAGTTCCGTTCATGAATTTTTAGTTGTCGAGAGGCATAAGCAATGACTTTCTTTCGTTGCCTCAATACACACCCAAAATCATGTTTCGAGGCATCGCAATATACAACAAAATCATCATTGCCGTCGGGAAGAGACAAGATAGGAGCGGTGGTTAGCTTTGTCTTCAAGACTTGAAACGCGGATTCTTGCTCGGTCGCCCAAATGAATTTCTTTCCATTGTGAGTTAACGCGGTTAGAGGACGTGCAACCAAAGAGAAATTTTCGATGAATCTACGATAGTACCCGGCGAGACCCAAGAATTGACGTATGTGAGTAGGAGTAGTAGGAGTCTCCCATTTGCTAATGGCTTCGATTTTTGAGGGATCAACCTTAGTACCTTGATCGCTTACAACATGACCAAGAAATTGAACTTCCTTCAACCAAAATTCACACTTGGAGAATTTGGCGTAGAGTCGTTCTTGTCTAAGGAGTTCGAGTACGAGTCAGAGGTGTTGTTCGTGTTCTTCTTCGCTTTTAGAATAGACCAAGATGTCATCGATGAACACGATAACGAATTTATCGAGATACGGTTTGCACACGCGGTTCATAAGGTCCATGAACACCGTCGGTGCGTTAGTAAGACCAAATGGCATTACAAGAAATTCATAACTACCATAACGAGTCCGGAAAGCAGTTTTGGAGACATCTTCCCTCTTAACCCTTAATTGATGATAACACGAGAGGAGATCGATTTTCGAATATACACGAGATCCTTGTAATTGATCAAAGAGGTCATCGATACGTGGAAGAGGATATCAGTTCTTAATCGTCAATTTGTTTAGTTCACGATAATCGATACACATTCGTAGGGATCCATCTTTCTTCTTAACGAATAAAATCGGAGCACCCCATGGTGAATGGCTAGGTTGGATAAAACCACGGTCAAGTAGTTCTTGAATTTGACTTTGCAATTCTTGCATTTTAGATGGAGCAAGTCTATACGGTGCACGTACTACGGGTGCGGCTCCCGGAATAAGATCGATTTGGAATTCAACCGGTCGATGAGGTGGAAGACCCGGAAATTCGTCAGGAAATACATCGGAAAAGTCACTAACAATTGGCACATCATCGATATGCTTCTCATCGGACTCGACTTTCTTAACGTGGGCAAGGATCGCAAAACAACCCTTACAGAGTAGTTTTCTAACTTTAAGGCACGAGACGAGGTTGAGTCCGGTGCAACTCTTATCGCCACAGACAATCAAGGGTTCACCGTTCTCGATAGGAATCCGGATTGCATTAAGATCACAAAGAATGTGAGATTTCGTTTTGACCATCTAATTCATACAGATTATTACATCGAAACTTCCTAGTTCCATGGGTATCAAGTCAATTTCAAACTCATTACCCAAAATATTTAACGTACACCCCCGGTAATATATGTCGGCACTCAATAGGTTTCCGTTGGCCACCTCAATGGCGTAAGTAGCATCTAGGGGGAGTGATGGAGTGCTAAGAGTATGAACTAAAGTCTTGGATATAAAACATTTATCGGCACCCGAATCGAATAAGCAAGAAACATAAGTTTTGTTGAGAAGAAACGTACCCGTGACTAGTTCATTGTCATCTCGGGCCTCTTGGGCGTTAATGTTGAAAGATCGACCGCGTGTGTTGGGGTTAGCTTTCTTCTTGGGACATGCATTTCTAAAATGACCCATTTGGCCACATTCAAAACAAGCACCCGGTTTTGGTGCATTGGGCCCCTTTTGAGCGACGGGGGCGGCACTTCTACAATCGTTGGCCACATGACCACTCCTTTGGCACCGGTGGCAAAATGATTTGTCACATTCACCATAGTGATGTTTGTGGAATTTGTTGCAAAAAGGTTTATTTCCGCCATAACTTTTCTTGGCGTCGGAGGTGAAAGGCTTTTTGGTGAAGTTGTTGTTGTAGTTGCTTGATGGAGTGGCTTCCCATTTTCTTTTGTTGCTACCCGACTTATCCTCAGCTTTAGGTGCCGGTACTACGATTTCATCCACCGTTTCTATCAATTTGCGGGCCATATTCAAAGCTTCTTGATGATTGGTGGGTTTGGATGACATTACTCCGTGTTTGATGCTCTTTGGAAGACCATCCATGTAAAGTTCAACCCTTGAAGACTCGGGGTTCACAAGGTTTGGGCACATCAAGGCTAATTCGAAAAATCGTTGATTATAAGCCTTGAGATCGTTTCTGACCGCTTTTAAAGTTCTTAGCTCTTGTTCGAGCTTTCGGGTTTCTTCACGAGGGAAATATTCGATGATCATCTTTTCCCTTAAATCGGCCCAAGAGAGGACGTGGGCTTCATCGGTACCCACCGATTGTACATAGGTGTTCCACCATGTGAGGCGACACCGGTGAAAGTGTGAGTGGAGTATTTGACCTTATCTTGGTCCCGACAACCGCTTATGCTAAAAACGGACTCCGTTTGTTCGAACCATCGAGTGAGAGTAACCGGTCCCCTGGTCCCATCAAAAGTATGAGGTTTACACCCCATGAAGGCTTTGTGGGAGCACCCTTCGCTTGAGTTATCGGCCCCTTGATTGTTGTTGTTGTGGTTGTTGTTATTGTTGTTGCTGGAGGAGTGACCGGCCATGGCCGCATCCACGACGGTGGCTATCATCTGTTGAAGGGCTTGTTCGGGAGTCTCATGGCGTGGCACACGGCGAGGAGGCATTGTTCCTTCAAAACACAAGAATATCGTTGATTAGTATTCTTAATAATACTAACCGTGATATGGAATGAGGATAAAGAGAAAATTTTTCTTGACTTGCCTTAAATTCTTTATGTCATAATGTCGGAACGTTCATATGAGTCACCGTAATATAATCCCGGAAATTATATTACCCTAATTCATATGTGCATTCGACATTATTTCACTAAGTCAAGGTGGCGTGTTTATCAAATTAAACAACGTGAGATTAAGATGGAATAAAAGTTAGATATGAATCGAAGAGTCCGAGTATAAATGCACAAGTAGTCAAGTAATTCCTACTTCAAGTCTATATGCCGGTTGTAGTCTAGATTCACTAATGTACCCTATGACTCGGGGTTGACACCAATGAACTCTAAATCCCTAAAACCAACGCTCTGATACCATCTGTAGAGACCCGACAAAATCGTCATTGACGGCACCGTCTACTTAGGTCCCGTTACGTGATCATAAGTCTTTAAAATGACGTTTGACCAAAATATGTCGCATTCATTTCAAATGTAAAAGTGTTTCAAGTTTACAAAGGTAGTTCCATGACTAGTTACATTACAAAGTTTAACGTACAAATGAAACATATGCGACACAATTTTGAAAGTAAGCCAAAAGATGCTCCATGTATGCATATATACTCGACATCCAAACAAGTATCAAAAAGAGTGCGGAAGCATGTATCACATAGCGTTTAAGGACCTGAGAAAACATATAGAAAACTGGCAACGAAAAACGTTGGTGAAATCATAGGTGTATTAGTAACGTTGTTTTTGAACCACAAGATTTAATATAGTTGATTATCCAAATCGTTTGTATTCCAAAAGTATGTTCGCGAGCACCCAATTATCAAGACTTAACTGTTTTGTACACTGTTACGTAGTGTTAGAATATACACTATACTCGAAAATATATTTCATCCGCTAACGGTAGCGAACCGTCCGAATGAGGCACGTCAAGCCCATGTGATCACATAATATAAGTTCTCGTTTACACCCTGCAAGTGTAACTAATGATAATTGAATTGAGGCTTTTTGTTCAAACTCGCACGCGAAATGTTTGTTTTCGTACTTGTGTTCAAAGCATAAAAGTATGATACGTGTATGTTTCTCATCCCATAGTTTAAAGTAAAAGTTGTTGAAAAGGTGGGACTATGATCTCACCTTAGTTGCACAAATAGGTCGTATCAATAACGGTAAACATGATTGGTCAAATTGTGCAATTAGTCCTATGGCTCGTTACGACTCGATTATAATAGCATGTGAATCAAATTGTCATGTTTCATGCAAGGTAAAAGTATAAAAGCATGTTAGAATGATTGCATAAGTAATTGAATAAATTTGGACAAAAGTCAACTATGGTCAAGTCAAAGTCAACGAAAAAGTCAACACATTCGGGTCGGGTCTCGAACTATTTTTCTGAGGTTTTTATTCATATATAAGCATGTTAGAACAAGTTACATGTGAATCGGAGGTGCGTAGCATAGCAAACATTTTTCGAAATTTGACAATGTAGGTCAGAAGCCAAACACGGTAAATGCCGCGCCACGATCAAGGAGGGCCGCGCCGCGATACTTAACGTGGTCTGGTGCCTGGTCAGTTTCAATTGTTCAAGTCTAAATCAAATCTTCAATTTAGCACAATTCACAAATCGTAAACACTTACGACACGTATCTTATATCGTTGGAAAGGTAATTTGACAAGGAACATAACTAAACACGTTTCATCAATCAAAAACATCATTTGCAATAATCGAAATTCCAAATTAAATGATCAATTAATGCTCATCATTAATGCTTCAATTTCATAAATGCATAATTATGATTCGGAAAATAAATGCAAACATATGATACGCCGTTTCGTAGATAATTACGCATACAATGCAACTAAACACTTACAAACAACATTGCAAAGCATTCAATGCATCAAAGGTTCATTTTACTCCTATCAAACTCTAACCCAAATTCACAAATTTAACAATTTTACTTATGAAGCTAATCCATGTCAACCTACATATCAATTTGAAGCTAGTGATGTTAGGAACACATTTAATACATGCACTTTCAACATCTAATAACATTTAATCATCCAAAATCCAAGATTAAACACACCCATTTGATATGTTCATGCTAGTTACCCAAAACAACAAATTGAGTAAACCAAACACATATTCATGTTAGACTTGAGCCATAGACACTAATTAACACTTTTATAAGTTAAAAACATCAAGAACAAAGAATCTAGTAATTTTAGAAAGTTACCCAAATGTAATGAAATCGGTATGGAATCGAAGAGGAAGATGCGAGGATTCCAAATATGTAATTTGTTTGGATTGATGCTTGCTCGATTTGAAATAGATGGTGATTCTTTGCTTGAGAGTTGAGAGAATTTGAAAGTATCAAAAGTAGAAAAGGGAGGATGAATGAGTGGATGGAGGAGAAGGGTTGACTAGTTGACCTAGTCACTAGTTTGACCCTTTGGCGACTTTAGTCCTTCAAGTTTAAATCGGGTGCGTGAATTACCTAAACGAAATATTTTAAAACGCGTATTAACGGAAGGTGTTATAATTATATAACGGACTTTAGAATAATTAAACGGAAAGTAAACGGAAAAAAAAAGCGGGATGTTACACTGACGACCACAATGTCGAGACACTATCCAGGAGTCTTGATGTTAGGGTCGTTTTAGGGTGATCTCGAGAATTTCAGCACGATCTGATCCCGAAGGTTATGTGCCGCCAAATGGTACTCCATCTGGCGGTGCATATTAATGATTTAAAAAAGCGTGTTTAATGAAGTGACATTAGATTCAAATCTATATGCGTTATACATAATTGCATTGCGAGTGAAATAATATGCCTTAAAACAATATGTATCATGCTAAGTCATGCATACACAAAAGGAATAATGGGAATGAAATTCAAAACGGTCAAAATAAAAAAAAAAAAAAGCAAAATTGAAGGCTTTCGAGGTCTCGTTTTAAAAAATATTTGGGACATACCGAGTCATAATAAAGCTATCATTACGTGGTTTATCATTATAACAATTTCAAGGTGACTGCCGCGACGAGAGACTGACCACCTGCTTGGTAATAAACTAATAATCAAGATTCTAGAATAATTCAAAAACCACAATAAAGAGTTTAAAGTAAACCAACTTTTTAAAAGAATACATATGAAATCATAAATCTATGAATTTAGAGGTGTTAAAAGTAAAATTCATAATGCTTAAAATTGTAGTAATATTAATCCCTAAACCTACTAAATCCCATGGGAATCTTGGTCGTTTCTTCATTGCCAAAACGACAAGACAAGGCCCTTTCACACTTGCAATTTTCCCATGCGAATCTTGGTCGTTTCTTCATTGCCAAAACGACAACAATGACAAGGCCCTTTCACACTTTCAATTTTCATTCTTCTCCCCCCACCTACACCTAAGTTGCAAAAAGTACACCAAAGTTCAGGGGGTTAAAATGTAAATTCCTTAAAATAAAATAAAAACTCCACCCAAATCGTTCGACAGCCCGTATCTTCCGCCTCGCTCCGAGTTAAATTTCACCAAGCACTTCGTTAAACTCGAAATATTTTAATGAACAAAACGATACTAACTACGTTCGAAACGGACACTTTTTAAAAAACGCTAAACACAACGACAACCCGTATCTTCTTGCTCGCCGCGAGTTAAATTTTTTTGCCAGCACCATTAGGCTCGAAATAATTTTATCAACACAACGAAACTAACTACGTTCGAACCGGACAGATTTTAAAAAACACTAAAGACGACGACACCAACAACGACGCATAACACATGGGCCGTTTTCCTTTCTGTAAATAAAACTGCGTTAAATATAAATACGTCGGCGGAAAGCTCTCGCCGCATCGCGCGGGCCGGATCCGGACTAGTTTAAACTAAAAGTGTTGGTGTAACAACTGAAATCAAGTAAGAATAAGAATAAGAATAAAAGGTGGAGTAGCATATATGTTGTGTTCGAATAGAGTGAGATAGAGGAAACGCCGATTTCTAGAAATAAGATGAACCACTCCATGGGAAAGGAATCAAAGGTTTCTATTGTTTATCTAATAGTAATAAGTTTATAAATATGAATAACTTTTTTAGTGAAATGTCCAAATAAGTTGATGGATTTACCATTAATTTTTTGGATAGAATTACCTGATAGCATATTTTTTGTATAGTGTTTTAATAATCATTTCATGAACTCTGAATTTTATTGTACCCATTAAGAAGTATTTAATGAAGTCACAATTCCATTATATTTTTTTTTAGTGAAATGTCCAAATAAGTTGATGGATTACCATTAATTTTTTGGATAGAGTTACCTGATAACATGTATTTTTGTATAGTGTTTTAATAATCATTTCATGAACTCAGAATTTTACATGTACCCATTAATTAGAAGTATTTAATGAAGTCACAATCATTATATTTTATAAATAAATATGTAGATAATTAAGATTATACATATATAAAATACATGTTATTAGATTGAATTAATGAGTACTAACTTAAAATGTTATAGAGTAGTCATTACGTTTCAATTCTATAATCCAGTATTATTTTTTAATTTCTTAAAGTAATTGTTTACTTCTATAAATTGAAAAAAATAATATGATAAAGTTATTTATGCTCATACTTTATACATGTAAGACAAAAAATGAGCAAAAATTAAAAAAGTAAGACTGAAAAGTTAACAAAAAAATATATGTGTCAGTCAATTTTTCTTTAATTATGTTTTTTTTTTATCTCCCAACAATGGATTTGAGACTGAGAGACTATTATTTTAGAAAATTTTGATTTATTAAATTTTGTATAACGTGTGCCAAAACCCTTTGGTACTGTTAACGATCAGCATATGGTGCTTGTACATGTGTGTGAATGCAGAAAGTTTGGTGCAGCTTGCTTGTCATTGATGTAACTTGTGCATATATAAATAGTTGAGTTTTGAGATTGATCTATACATGGTAATTAACCAAGTTCATTCACTATAATATAAGCTTCAAGTATCAATATCAAACAAGAACAACTTCCAAATTATATACCCGATTCATTATACCCAAATCATACATATACACCCTTCCCATGGCTTCCGTTATCGATAATATATATATATTTTTCAACAAAGGTGAAAAATATAAAATACGATATACAAGACAAGATCGTGCATGTAAATCAATATATGAATCTATTGAAAGGATAATAGATCCTAGGGAACGGGTATTGAATTCTAAACAAATTTCAAAAATTAAATCGATTTATATAGAATTACAAGACCCTCCCCCACAACTTCCATTGTTGTTTGCATCACGGATGGGATATACATACCTTGTATGGTGTTTTTTAAAATGTGTATCACAAACGAATACAAATTTGCACACTGGTGAAACAGGAGAGATTGAGGTTCAAAACTTCTTGTGGCTCCGTAGTGCCACGTGGAATGACACAGCATTCAGCTGGGCTGTTAAAAACAATACTATTAATTATGTAGCAAGAGCACTGTTAGAGATTTCTTCTCTGGAGCGTTTGATGTCAGAGAGGGATGAAAATGGAAAGTCTCCAATTTCCATGTTGGACAACTACGATGCATACACAATTCAATATTTGGAGTTAGCTAGAAGAGAAAATGTGGATAGCCCAACATCACTCTTGATGCAGATTATTGATAAACAAAAAGGTAACTTTACAATCTTACATACATATATACGTACAATTTATGCATAGAATAATTCCATAAAAATAACTTATAAAAATAAATTATGTCATCTTTTTCTAAAGATTGAATATTAAATTTTAGATGACTTTATAAATTTTAATATATATATATATATATATATATATATATATATATATATATATATATATATATATATATATATATATATATATATATATATATATATATATATATATATACATACATATACATATACATATACATAATAGGAATGGTTTGGATTGTGGTCAATTTGGATCAGGTTTGAGTGTTGTCGATTACTAGATACTACTAGTTTATAACTCGCGAATTTACGAGATTTAAACATAAATAAATTGTGTAAAAAAAAATACATTTAAAGTTGAAATATAATACTATTATTATGTAATAAAGTAATTATAAATGTGATATTGTGTACATACATATGGACTGAGGATTGCATATGGAGTGAGCATTGCATTGCAAATAACTAGTATATAATTTGAGATTTAACTCAGAAGATAAAAACTGTCATGGTTTTAGGGGAGATTTCCAAACACTACTTATTGTCCTAAGCGGTGGCTTAAGCATGATTTTACTGGGGGCGAAATTTTTTTTAAAAGCGTAGCAATTTTTTTGGACAAAATACGGAGTTTTTAGGGCGAAAATTGGAGGTTTTTAGACATAATATTGAGGTTTTTGGACAAAATTTGAAGGTTTGTGCGCAAAATTTGAATGCTTTGGGCAAAATTTGGAGAATTTTGAGCAAAATTTGAAGGTTTTGAGGCAAAATATCTATGTTTTGGGGCCAAAAAAAAAAATTCACGGATGGCGAATTTGAAAAATCCAAAATTTTAACACTGAAAATTGCAAATACACTAGGGGCGGGCGCCCCCGGTCCCCACATAGAACCGCCCCTGCCTCGTAAGTTGACTGAAGTAAGTAGTGATTGAAAAGAATGTTATATGTTAGTGCAAATCGTATGAGTGTGATCATTAGTTGCATCGTGAAAACGTTTACGTTACCCAATTGATCTGCAGAAGAATAAGAGCAGTATTTTATATATGAATATGATATGATATGATGTGCTCCGTACATGTCAAGGATGAGAGCATACTATGGCTTTGAACTAAATAAATACTATGCAATTATGCATCACACGAGTCTATTTAATCTCTTGAAAGTCAGTAGACCTATGAGTATGTTATACTCCGATACATAGTTATTGACTGCGTTATAATTACCTTAGACCCACTTGTATGTAGAACAATTGATTTAAGTTATACTCCGTAATTACTTATGACTAGGTTATAATTACTTTAGACCCACTCGTATGTAGAACGATTGACCAAGTTATAATAAACAACAAAATTGTGATATATCACCAAATATCAACCCGCTTTGTTCTAAAATAACTTACAAAAAGAGTCTTTATCTCCTACATATATAGGTGGTAATTTCATACCGTTTACTTTTATATGACAGATAATCGTTGTGTGACAGAGTGTAAAAAAGTAACTTGTACTAAAGAATGCATAAATAAATAGATTTATAAATATATAAAAAAATATTTATGATTACTTTAAAGTGAGATTATGAATAAAGTTAATCAATATATTAAGTAAGACAACAAAAATTCTAACCCACAACGCCATTCATAGACCAACAATGTTCCCTTTTTTTAACAGCAGTAGCAATTAAGACCCATAACCAACATTCATAACCAACATGCAGATACAATTATGATCCAAGTCCCAACGGCAGCACCAATAATGACCCATATCCATGTTATCTTGGAAAAATTGTCCCATAACACAAGAACAGACCCATACCATAAAGGTGCAAAGTCGACCCAAGTCAAATGCTTGTAAGTCTACCACGGATGTTTTTTCAAAATTTGTTGACGTAATTTAAATTTTCAGATAATAGAGATATTAAATGGGAAATGTGTTATCGGTATTAACATACTGAATTTTGACATTTTAGCCAAATACATCTATATGACTAGTGGTGGAACTTGAGCCCGGATACAGATGGGGCGAGTGTAAAAATGTAATAAATTTTTTAAAGTCAGCAGAGATAAACACTAAAAGAAAACTTATTTTGTGGTAAGGATCGATATCCCCAACACAATGTTCTACAATATAAGCCCAAAAGTCCATCTTTATTCTAAAACCAATTGGTGATAGAATGATTTCTCATTAGACTTATATACATACATTTATCTTATCTCATTACAGATGTGAGACTTTGATTTGCACCCTTACATCATTGGATTGCCTTACTTTAGACAAGATATACCAAGTATATTGCGAAAATATTCACTTAATAATTACTTTAATGAAAGGCTGAAGATAAATAAGAATGTTCAAATAAAATGACATTACATAACTTTTTTAAATTATATTATGTTATATTATATTATATTATATTAATTATTAACCATTAACCATATATACTAATGGGGACCAAAAATTTGGTCGTTTTGGCCCCATTCCCACCCAAATTTGCGCAAAAACGACAACAGTGGGAAAAAGAGGGGAAAAAAACAAACACCCCCTCACACTTTTTCATACTTTTTAAATTAGGTCCCCATGGTAGGGGTATAAAATGAAACTTATTATTTTAATTAAAAATACACCATATATACTAATGGGGACCAAAAATTTGGTCGTTTTGGCCCCATTCCCACCCAAATTTGAGCAAAAACGACAATAGTGGGAAAAAGAGGGGAAAAAACAAACACCCCTCACACTTTTTCAAACTTTTTAAATTAGGTCCCCATGGTAGGGGTATAAAATGAAACTTATTATTTTAATTAAAAATACCGTATTTTTAACGGGACATATCTTTCCGCTCGCCTCGCGTTAAATTTTTTCGAACTCACCGTTCAACTCAAAAAAAACTTGCGAACACAACGGGACTAACTATACGCGAAACGGACACTTCTAAAAAAACGCTAAATACCTCGAATATATTCAATACATATACACACCTATACTAACTAAGTGTATCAAAAATCACCCGTAGCAAAACGTTTTTACTTATGTAGATACATAACGCTCCGTTAACTATGCATACGTAACCCGAAAGGCCCCGCGGCATCGCGCGGGCCCATTTTACTAGTTATAATACTAATTGGCATGAGCTGGTACTGTTCACGAGGTTAATATTGTCTTTCACTAACTTGACAAGGGTAAATAGGTAACTACACATTATTCTCAAACACCTTTGGCCACCGATCACCACCACCTTTTTTCCCTTTTAGCCCCCCACCATAAACCACTTCAACAACTTGCAACCACCTGCTCCAGACTATCGAAATCCACCGTCAGCCACGATGACGTCGCAACCACCGCCATCCACTACCGGATCCCGGCCACTGAGAATGTATCACCACTAAATACCACCTCAAACACCAAAATCAGCCTTCGGTTACCACAGTTATCAACCTCCAGCAAACATCATATTTCGTCCACCACTACGACCTTCGTCTACAGCCACCATCATCAACCTCCTACCACCACTACGATTCCCTTCCACCACCACTATCATTCTCCTGCCACCAGCACCCAGGACCACTAAGAACATAAATCTGAGTATAAAGGTACAAAAAAAAAAAAAAAGGGATTGGTGGTGGATGGCGGTTTGGTCGGGACAGAAGAAGGTAGCGATGGTGTGGGAGAGAGAAAACGATATGAGCACCGGTGGTAAGGTCTAACACGTGGGAATGGCTGGTGGCGCAAGGATGGACGCCTGAAATTATGGTTGTCAATTGGACTGGGAAAAATGTGGTTAAGACAAAAAAAAAAAAAAAAAAAAAAAAAATAAAATAAAATAAAAAAGAAGATGGTGACGGCTGAAATTGTAAATAAAATTAGGGTTGTTATTTGAGGGAAAAGAGATGGTGAACTCATCTATCTATTCTATTTCTTTTATCAAGATTTTTAATGGGCTTTGACCCAACATGATTAATGATTGACTTTTATAATAAGACATAAAACAATAAAGCAATAAAATAAAAATAAAATTGCAAACATGTTTATATACAAAATATACATACATAAAATTATTAAGGTATATTTTTATATATCAAAACATGGATTTTTTAGTTTTATTTTTTGAAAATTTTTCTCCATTATTTTTCACAAATTTTTTTACTCTTTTTTTTTACGTCCACTTTTTTATTTTTTTTATTTTTTAAAAGTTTGATTAACAAACCGTCAACATTTTGTTTAAAAGTTAAATTTACTGACCAAAATCATCCCGAATTATTTTTATAACTTTTTTCCACCTCTTTTTTCCCCTTCATTTTTAATTCTTTATTTTCAAAACATTTGATTAGCCGACTGTTAATCGTTTTTTATAAACGTTAAATTAATCAACCGTCAACCGACAAAATCACCCCGCATCTAAATAATTTTCTTACAACTTTTTTTACTTCTTTTTTCCCTTTCATCTTTCATTCCTTTATTTTAAAAGGTTTGATTAACTTATCATTAACTGTTTTCTTAAACGTTCAATTAACCGATCGTTAACCGACTAAAACCACCCCGCAACAAAGCGCGGTCTTTTCTCCTCGTTGTAACTAATAGTGAAAATAAGAAGATAGTATATCTTGGGTCATATACCAAGAAAACACAATTCTAAATGAGGGAAACCATTGATGCGATTAACATACTTTTTTATGACAGTTTAAAACCGAACAATTTTAAAGACAACTAATAATCACCTAGAACATATAAACAAACATTTTTCATACATCTTATGTAAATTTTATGACAACTTAAGTGAGAATAGATATTATTATAAAATCGACTTCCAGCAATTACCATTTTTCCATGCTGGAAAGATTGAACATAATCAAGAAAATAATATCATAAAACTGGTAAAGCTACCTTCTTAAATGTTTTGGAAAATTTGTGTTGGTCCAAAACTAAGTCATCTCTGCTCCTCAAGTGGCAAGCTTTTCTCTTTAGTTGGGGCATGCAACCACATCTGAGTCGACAATATCATGTTAGTACAAAATTTGTAATGCAAAAAAGTCATATTCAATTAACGACAGAAGCATTCGTATATACCAGTATACAACTCCTTGATAGTGTCAAATGTATGAAGAAAATTATTAGGATTACTTTTTGGGAAAATGACCCGAAAAGGTAACTTATATTGTCTAATTTGACAGTCAAGATAACTTCCAATTCGCTAATTACCAAAAAGGATTTTGAATTTAAAATTGTCGGAGAAAAGGTAATTATCGTTAAATTCGTTAATGATCGTTAGTTAAAAACATGATTGGTCCAAGTTTCTTAAAAAATTGCACCCATAACCTCTTCATCATCTTCAAGATCTTCACCACCATCTTCACTTTTCATTTTACATCCCAACATACTTACACCTCTATCTATTACATCCAAGATCAAAGTAATTTGAACTCCCTACAAAATTAATGAAATTAGTAGTAACATTACCCAAAAGCGGGCTGTTCTTGAAGCTTTTTGCACTCACCGGAGTTGGTGACGGCTAGCGGCGGTCCAAGGTGGATCTCGTTCAAAACTGAAAACTAGAACACCAAAAGCTGCATAATGTAGCATTTAAATCATTCTAACATTTCTCCATTCTTAATTTTTTCAAAAACATAGCCAATTTTCCCAACAGTTCGATTTATGTATTAATATTTTCGGATCTAAATTTTTTGATAAATCGATGAATACTAAGAGTTAGCTCCTGAAATTTTGAGGAAATGTTCAGATTTAATTAAAACACGAGATGTATTTATCTGTATAATTTTGCTCATTAAAAGGATGATCATAATGAAAAGGACTTGTGATGAAATCTTTTAAGAAACTTCAGGGACCAACTGTGTATTTTTGACTAATGATCATTAATCAATTTGACGATGATTACCTTTTCTCTGAAAATTTTAAAATCAAAATCCTTCTCGGACATTAGCGAATCGGGAGTTACCTTGATTGTCAAATTTGACAATATATCTTATTTTTTTGAGACATTTGTTTTTACTTTTTCTACACTAAATAACACCGAATAGATTTGTCTTTTTATAAGGTTCCATTAAATATATTTTTAATGGGGGATGATTCTCACACACTGTTTTTTGATCCTCACACACCAATTTACTTGAACTCCTCCCTAATAATAGGGTAAAAGGGTGTGTGAGGATCAAAAAACAGTGTGTGAGAATCATCCCCCATTTTTAATGGTTGTCCTTTTCACCGACATCTATTTTAAAAGTTCCATTAAATCTAATCTAATATAAGGAGAATAACATGATCTTTCATCCCCGATCGACTTCTAATAATATTGTTTCTCTTTTTTTTTTTTTTTCCTTTCATCCTACACACTACACGTACACTCGTCTTAGCATTTCATAATAATTTCTCTCGACACATCCAGGGGCAGAAACACAAGGGGGCCGGGGGGGCCTGCCCGCGAGTGAATTTGAAATTTTTAGCCTAAATTTTTTGAATATTTTTATTTTGTCCCCAGCAGGGACGGAGCTTGAAGTAAAATACGAGGGTGGCCGAGTTAAATCAAGCAAAACATGTAGTGTCAACATCATTTGGCCTTTGAGTTTCACCATAATGCTCATTTGGTTGATTATGGTGTTGAGTTTCCTGTTCATCCTCGAAAACTTGAAACGTTTATTTTCCTGAATTGCATCATCTATTATGTCACCGAATTATCTCTTAGAAAAAGAAGTTATTTTTTTCGGTTATGACTTTTCAGCTACTAAAGAAAATATTACAGAGTACATAATTATTCTAGTAGTTTAATTAATCATTAAATTAATCAATACATTTAATTTAAAGCAAAAAACGTTGTTTGTTAAACATTCACTTTAACAAGATACTAATATTCAGTTTATTTATAAAAATATTATATTAAACCTAAATCAATTAATAAAAGAGTCGAGTGTTATAAAGACATAACTTTTGGAACAAACATTACACAAGTATAACGATTTATGATATGATATACGAGTATATAATAAAGAAAATAAAAAAATAAAGATACCTTTGGTTTGACTTTGTTATCTAGCCATAGACTAAGAAAAAGAAAAAGGCTATAATTTATAATTTAAATCAATGTCGGTTGGAAATGAAGACAAGAAAGTGAATTAAAAATCTCAACTCTTCAGACCCTTTAAAATACAAGAGTTGTTATCTTATTGGGATGGCCAGACTGCAAATTTTTATATATGAAACTCAGAAAAATATGAAAAATGCTACATAGTCCAAATTTTGCTGGAGTGGCCGGGGCCCTCCCCTGCCCCTAGTATGCTTCGTCCCTGGTCCCCAGTAAAATTTGTGTGTGTGTTCAAGAGATTGAGATGGTAAGATAAGTGTATAGGTGGGTGTGAAATAAAATATGATGAGAGAGAGAGAGCGAGGCTGGATTAGGGAAGAATATCGCTAGGCTTTCTTGTTGTTGAGGTGTTATTTTATTTCGTCGTTGGCTTGCTTGATATGTGGTTTTGGGTAGTGTTTTTTTTTTTTGGCCTTATATATAGTTGCTAGTTGTCTTGTGTTTCTGTTGTTTCATGCTTTAGACTTTGACGGTTTGACCTTGTTGTTGGCTCATCTTTAGATAACGTTGATTTAGTATGCTTTTGTTTAACTTTCTAGTTACGAGTCAAATGTATTGTTTCTCTGTATGTTTCTAGGTCTAATTCATTATTTGATGGAGAGGCTCTCTTATATAGTGTTATTTTTCCAGAAAATAACCCTCTCCTAGTGTTAGATATAATGGGTGAAATTTACTCGTTGTATTATTTGTACTAATTAACTTCTCTTCAAGGCCTTACATCACCAAAGTTATATTCTCATATGATAGCTAGTTTGTTCACAGAAACAAAAGTCTACAATAGCAGTCTTATGGATGAGGAATCATACCCTTACTCACATAAAAGTGTAACACAAAAGTCTTTGGAGAAACTTAATAACGGTGTACTCGAAGTGACACCGAGCAATAATACGATTCTTCACCTTGTTTCCATGCTTGGAAACGTTAAATATGCGAACAATATAATTAAAGAACATCCATCACTGCTATACATTCGTAATTCTGAAGGGGAGACAGCTGCTTATGTCGCTGCAAGTGAGGGACACATGGACATTCTTGAAATAATGATTCACTATTTCAAAATAAAAAAGGATGACATCGAATCGCTTGTTACAAGGACCATGGACAACAACACTGCATTGCATGTTGCAATTCAAAATCATCATGTTGGTGTAATATTCTTGTTGATCAAACAAATTCCTCAACTTGCAAACCGTATAAATAATTTAAAAGAGAGCCCAATTTACCTTGTTGCTGAAAGAGGTAGTTATCATCGTATTCTCAAACTCATACTGGACAACTGTGAGCATAGAACTTTTGAGGGACCAAATGGCAGAACAGCATTACATGCAGCAGCCATTTCTGGATCATCGGGTAATTTTTTTATTTTTTATTTATTTATTTTTTTTTTTTTTTATATGCTACCTCTCGAATAATCCATGCCTTGCATCGATCATATAATTTAACTTTGACATTTAATTTGTCAACGTACAATTCTGATGGCATTTGTAGTTTATTTATATATAGTTAAGTTATAGTATACAATTATATATACAACCTTTAAGATTTGATTTACTGATCAGTCCCATTGTTTATAAATAAATTCAATCTAATTAAATTTAACTTAATCTAATTATTAATAATAATTAATCAAATAAATTGTCATCATAAATTTTGTTACTATAATATTAAATATATAATGAGAAACATTCATTTTCATTCTTATCTTAATTTTTTTCTTTAAAAATCAGGAGATAAATCTCAGCCCTTATATCAATATAATTAATGGCTAGGTTAAAAACGCGGGACAATCACATGTGAAGCAAAATTAAGGATTCAAATGAAAATTTCTCCATATATAATATATAATATTGTTAAAAGTCGCTAAATTAATTTAAGGTCGTGTTTAGTAATAATTACTCAAATAGTTTTTGGCATACCGATATCAAGAAACGTTTATCAAATTTGAGGTTGTGAGTTTGAGTTTTGTCGTAGACAAAAGGAATGTGTGTATTGGTGTTGGAAAGTTATTCCACATCGGTCATGGGACAAAACAAATGTAGGTATATAAGTCTAAGGGGAAGTCCCTCTATCACCAATTGGTTTTAGAAAAGGATGAACTTTTAAACTTATATTGTAGCAAATGTTGTTGGACTATCGATATATTAATTCTGTCATGGTATCAGAGCTTAGGTAAGCGGTTTTACAAAGCGAGTCTGAGTCAGGCCCTCATGTGTGTGCCGCCGTCGCTACAAAGAGATCGAGTCAGGCCGCTATCTCTACAACCGTTCCACGCCTCGATGTGAGGGGGCGTGCTGGGAAGTTATCCCACATCGGTCATGGGACAAAACAAATGTATGTATATAAGTTTAAGGGAAAGTCTCTCTATCACCAATTGGTTTTAGAAAAGGATAGACTTTTAGACTTATATTGTAGCAAATGTTGTTGGACTATCGATATATTAATTCTGTCAGTCAGTTGGTTATTCCAAAAAAAAAAAAAAATAAAGAAAATGATTACTAGTTTATTGCATAAATATTTATAATATATCATTTGAAATCATATATTTACTGTTCACACCATTAATTTATTAAATTAAATTGCATGCCACGTTTTTGAATAATCGATATATAACCTATATATAATTTTGGATAGAAATGTTACTGGTAAGCTATTATAGTAAATTACTTAACTAATGATTCGTACGTATTTCAGAGTCAATTAAGTACATGCTATCAGAAAACCGCCATCTCATATATAAACCAGACGATTACCATCGGATCCCATTGCAATACGCTGTTCTTCATAATAATGCACAAGCAACTGAAGCGCTACTAAAAATAGATACCTCAGTAGGATATAAAAAGGTGATGGAAGATGGCATAGAATCTTCGCTGGTTCATATTGCTTCAAGTCAAGGTCATCAGGCCCTAGTGAATCTTCTTATATTAAAATGTCGTAGATGTTCAGAGATGATTGATGGCAAAGGTAGAAATATTCTTCATGTTGCTATAGATAATAAGAAAACAGAAGTTGTTGAATATATTTTCAAAAAGGAATCCTTAAGTTTTCTTATCAATCAAAAAGATAAAGATGGGAATACTCCTATTCATTTATATATGGCGTCTGAGCTTGATATGATAGAAACATTGATGGATTCAAGGGTCAACATGAATATCCTCAACAATCAAGGTAACACTCCTTTGGACGTTGCATCTTCAAGCATAAAACGAAACAGATTGTTAAAGGTACACTACTCGTACTATATTATATATATATATATATATATATATATATATATATATATATATATATATATATATATATATATATATATATATATAAGTACGTACTTTTTTAAGTTTTTGTAGTATCGTTTCCGGTCCATCAATAAATACATATAACCAGATGAGCTCTCTACAGTACTTTAAAATCAATTGGTGATATATAGAGAAGTTCTCCTAACCTTATATGCATAAAATTGAAAAATATATTAACCAAGGCAAATCCATAAAAATGAATGAGCCTAAATAGCCGAACACCACAATTAGTTAGGTGAGCCTCGAAAGCATAATATGATCAAGCATCGCCACAATTAGTTGGTGGTCCCAGTCGTTGGTCAAAGAAGTGAAAATTTTGTCGTGTAGTGGGGCTATTTGCGGCGAAATTGCGTCGCCCCAAATACTTTCGTCGTCTATCCTGTTTTTTCTTGTAACAAAACTCAACTACCTTTCTTATTTTTTCGACACGTACGCTTTTTTTTCTGTGTGTCAACCTTATAGCTTCTTAAAATTTATGACATAAAATTTGGAGATTATATTTTTTTAAAAATTAATTAGATTAAATCATGTTTTAGGATATAATTAGATAAAAATCAATTACATAAATGAGATACATATTATACATATATCTAATAGACAAAAGTGATGAATAATAACTAGGGGTATTTTCGAATTTTTCACTTTTTTTTATACTAAATTTCATTTCACAAACAAAGCCCCCCACACTTTTTTCAAAAATTCAAATCGACTCCTCAAACAGGGGGGTAAAGTGTCAAATAACCATTTTCATAAATAATCTTAAATAAACTCCACACAAATATTCAACGGGTCAATTTTTCCGGCACCATCGTTAAACTCGAAATAATTTTAGGAACACAATGTCACTAACTATACGCAAAACGGACGCTTTTTTAAAAACGCTAAAAATTTGGGGTACTTTTCATACACGTTTATTTTGCGTTAAATTTTTAAAAGTCAGTGAAACGCGGAGATGCACAATGTATAGTTAATTTAAAATAACGTTTCAACGACATTATCGCTAGCCACGAAATAATTTTACAAACTAAACGCAATAAAATACATTGAAAACCGAAACCCCGGCGCGAAGCGAGGGTTCGAAAACTAGTTATTCCTATATACTAATTCCCATAGTTGGGGAATAGTAAGTGAATAGTTCTCGTTTTAACGCTTTACATACCTATATACTAATTTCCATATTTGCGGAATAGTAAGTGAATAGTTCCCGTTTTAATGCTTTACTAAGTTGTACATCGCGCAGAAACTGTTGTACCCACAAGGGGTAGTACTAAGTTACAAGTTTTTTTTTTTTTTTTTTAAATTCTCCCCTACAAATTTTATTAAAGGACTGCACGTAAACGTTGCCCCGATTTTTTATATATACCCTTATTAAGCTTCAAAACATCAAATTTACCCACCTAAACAAGTTATTATCATATATGTCCATTTTTAACCTTTAAAATAACATATATACCCACATAAATAGAGTAATATCATATATGTCCATTTTAAACACTCAAACACATCATATATACCCATTTATCAAAATAAAATAACAATCTAGGAAGTAATAATTTATGAGGAAGACATAATAAAGTTTTTCAGGAAGTTCATTATTGTACACAGCTCATGTATCATATCGTATTATGGTAATTTGCAGAAAAATCTATTTTTGAAAGGCATACATTTTATCACTCCGTAATATACAGTAACGAAAAATTACATATGCAAACTTACATACATATACATGGGTTAACCATATGTATGTAGCCTATACAGAATTCAACATATACAATGCAACTATGAACACATATACGATGAAATATAGATATAAATGGACCGTATGATGACCAATTGTTATTGGAACAGATATTCCTTATTGAGAGGCCCTTCACGCAAACCTCAAGGCAGCAAATTCCATGGCTACCAATTTAGTACAGTAGCCGGAAAGCGGCATTAATTTAGCTATAGGTCGAACACAAGAATGAGGGGTTGTCTAGCAAGCAAGACCAATAAAAAATACGGCTTAATAGCCTTTTTAGGTTTTTCATATACGTATTATTGTTAATGGGTAATTAAGATGGGTTTATGAGTTTAATGTGGGCTTATATGATAATATCTTGTTTAGGTGGGTAAATATAAGTTTTTAAAGCTTAATAAGGGTATATATGATAAAAACTATTTTTTTAAAACTAATTTTCCTCAAAAATAAAATGTTAAGCTTAATTCTTAATTTGTTATTATTATCCTTTTTTTTCCCTACAATTTTTCCGTAAACCTTCGACAATAATGTTTCGTATACTAATACATATATTTGGGCTACTAACTTTAACGCATATACAAATTTATAAGATGTAACTATGCGTTTCCAAACATAATTATTCTTCAGATCAAACACACACTATAACAATTTCTCAATGTAAACTTCGCAAACAACTCTTGAAGACTAGATGACATTATCAAAAAATGTTTACACGAAGACGCGCAACGCACCCCCTATCACTGGTTGTTTTTATTTTTCAAAAGAAAAAAGCGTGATCTATTTATATATGTTAGCAAAAGGGTAGATTGTAGTTATGACTTTTCTGTTGTCGTTTTGGTTAAGAGCTTGAGCTAAAAAGTATCCAAGTACCAACTTTGGAAGAAATTTGGTAAAAAAAATTATTAAATTCTTTTTCATATTTTTTTTAAACTAACTCTTTTTTAAACTTTTTTATTCACCTTCCTTATTCACTACAGGAAATATCACCTTTAGCGGCGCTCAAATAGCGCCACTTTTGGGTATGAAAGCGCTGCTGTAGATCTATTGTGGCGCTTTTGTGGCGCTTTTGCGAACGCTACTTAAACCTCGCCGCTTTAGATATTTTGTGGCGCTTTTTAGTGGCGCTTTTAGTGGGACCCACAACTTTTTTATTAAAAGATAAAAGAAATTAAATTAGCATTTAGCGGCGCAAATTTGTGACGTAACAAGCGCCACAATTGAATTTATATAAATAATTATTAATTATAAAGAAATTATTATGTGACGAACTTTTAGTGGCGCAAAAAAGCGCCACTTTTGATTTTTATTTTATTTAAATATTTATATAAATAATAATTAAGCTGACCCTTTTGTGGCGCTAGTTTGTGGCGCACATAGCGCCGCTAAAGAGTTAAAAAAAATTGGCAGCAATTTGCTGTATTTGCGACTGCCAGCCCAGAATTCCGGGCTTACATCCCTCAAAATCAAAACCTGTTTAACATTTTAAATAATCGCAATATCAACATAATATAACATCAACAAAAAGTTTAAAGCGTTAAATAGATGTCAAACGCTAACATACAAATTAAGTTTAAAGAATTAACACTAATTGTTCAAAAGATGATACATAACAACAATGACATTTATCATGAAAAGTTCTAGTTCTGTACTAACTTTCTTGTACTGTACGGCAGTGAGGGTTAAAAGAGAATGAATTAGTGATATGTTTAGATCTAGGCTTTTTTGCTTTTCTTTTTACTTTTTGAGTTCTTGTACTGTACCACTCACAGCTCACATACCCATTTCTTTTACTTTTATAAATATTATTTATTATTAATATATATTTTCGGATATTCGGATATCCGAATATCCGAAAATTTTGAAAAGTTCTATCCGAAACCCGAATCCGAAAAATCGGATATCCGATTTTCGGATATTCGAAAATCCGGATATCCGATTTTTCGGATAATTTCGGATCGGATTTTCGGATAATTCGGATTGCGGATTCGGATACGGATATTATGAACACCCCTAGCAATTACTAGTTAACTATGTGTTCCCATTTTTTTTTAGAACAGCATATGTGTTCCCATTAATTAGTACATTTTAGTTTCAAAAGTCTTTACATCAGTTAACTATGTATCTCAATTCTAAGAATAAACATATCCTAACATGTATAACAAGTTATATCATTATTAACCTAAATGTAACCAAAAATCTTACTTAACTTAAAGCAAACGAAATTAAGTAAAAACCCCAACAAAATCTTACTTAATTTAAATAATTTTCAGATTTAGCAAAAACCCCAACAAAAACACAAAATTTAAACATATTCTAACATGTATAACAATTGCTTGTATCAATATTAACATAAAGCAAACGAAAAAGCCGATTAAATTCAAGAATTTTCGGATTTATCTTGTAATTTCATAAAAATATAAACTTTATGAGAAAAGGAAGGTAAATGATACCTTATTTAAGATTAATGAAGAGATTCGAGGTAGAGAGTCGAGAAAATCGCGAAGTTTTACTCAAACTGCAAAAACTTGAGAGAAAGTAGGTGTTTTTGAGTTATATTTGTGAAAAGTTGTGTGGTTATCATGAAAAATAGGTTAGGCTTTAGTCACATGGGTGGGGTCATCTAATTGGCAGTAACAATTAATTAGGTGGAGGGAAATATAAATTTTCATGAAAATAAAAATGTGGCATGTTTTGCACCACAACCAGCACCACTTATTCATAATTATGTATTTATTTATTATTTTTATTATATATACATATACATATATATTATAGTATTACATAGTACTCCGTATTATTTTTATTATACTATAATATAATAATAAGTATTAAATTATTATATCGTCATTATTTATAAGATTTATTATTTTTTTAATATCATATTATTATACATTCGTTATTTATTACTTCATCCGTACCATATTAATAGTTCAGTATTCAATTTTTGGATATCCCAAATTAATAGTCCACTTCCATAAATAGAAAATAATAAAAAGTTTAAGTTCTATTATGCCCTTAATGTATGTGGATTTGATTAAAGGATAAAGAAAAAGGTAAAGGTAAAACTGAAAAGTAAACAGAAAGTACAGTACTTTAATGACATTTCCATAAACTATGTGTTTTTTGTCTGTGGACTATTAATATGGAACGGATGGAGTAATAATATTAATTTTTGTATTTATTTTATTACTTATCGTAGTTATTTTTTAATACTATCATTTTTTGTTGTCATTATACACCATCATTTAATCGCCACGTTTACAGTTACATTTCACATTACACAATTCAACCGTTACTTTGCACAGCCGTAGTTAATTACTATTTTCAATTAAATGAATATTTAATATTTAGTATATGAAAAAGTTAAAGTAAAAACAAAAAAATATAGAAATCGACTAGTAATATTAATAATAATTAATTTTCGACGGATCATTAATAAAAATATAAATAAAAGTGACAAAATATGGTGTGATGATGTGTGCCACAATACTAATAAATAATATTGCTAGTTAAATCTTGTTTTTTTTTTTAGCCTTTAGTGGCGCTGGTGCGCCACAAAAGGGTAAAGAAGCGCCACAATAAAGTTGGCGGGATTTTTTTCGTTTGGCGGGATTTTTTTTTTTTTGGAGGGAAAATATTAAAAGGAAAAAAGAAAAAGAAAATACATTAAGTGGCGATTTTATGCGCCGCAAAAGAGTTGACGGGGTTTTTCTCGATCACTTTGTTTATTTAAATCTAAAATAAAATCACTAAATCAAATGTGGCGCTCATTGCGCCACAAAAAGCGCCACAAAAGACAATGTTTGACCAAAACTGAGCGAGCGTTGAAATTTTGTCGTTTAGCGAGCCTTTAGTGGCGCTTTTGGAGCGCCTCAAAAAGTATGCATCCCCTGTTCTCATTTTTCTAGTAGTGATTCATTTCATTAATTTTAACCCTTTTTTCGAAAAGCATTAATTTTTTTAACCTTATATTAACCAATTGTTAACTATTTAACTTAGCGGTTCAATTAACGAACCGTACTTTTTTAAACGTTTACCTAAATAACCATTAATCTTTTTTTAAAACGTTCAGTTTATCGACTGTCAACATTTTTTTTATTATAAATTATCGGTTTATCAACCGTTAACCGAACAAAACCACACCGCCACCTTTAACTGTTCTAGGCCAAAGTAAGTACCAAATGTAAATGTTATAAATATTTCCTGGCCAAACTAAATCTCTTGACAAAACTTCCCATGTGTAACTTAATTACCAATGAAGGCGCACTCCGAAACATAACAAATCAAAACATGACGCATCAACGCGCATCAAACCAATTTCTCGTTATAAATAGGGTTATTAAACATATCTATTTCTTCATTGTTACCTCTGTTTATATTTATTTTCTTATTTTGGAAAAAAGATTATAAAATATAGTAAGACACTTATAGTCTCATTTATTTTTTTCTAAAATATTTTTCATTTTTATTTAAAAAATAGATTATATAGATATATACTAATTATAATATAGATATTTTATAGAGGTGAGTCTGTAACATTGCTTTCGAAATAGCTTTATTGTCAATTATACGTACCTTTTCACAAGTAATATAGAGAAGTGATTTGAGAATGTCGTATGATTAGAATGTTAATATTACAAATTACAAATTACAAAAGTGGTTTCAAAAAGACGCTCCAATTTGTAAATCATTTAAACAATTTACTTTTCGCATGCAATAAATAATACTCCCTATATATTAATATACTATGTTCATCTTAATATACTATACTATGTTCCATCTTAGCTTTATAAGTTTTTATCTTAATTTTATGTTGTGTTAAGTCCTTTACTATTGCAATGTCACAAAAAACATTTCACTAAAACTATAGCCGTGCAATGCATGTGTAAAGAATCTAGTATATATATATATATATATATATATATATATATATATATATATATATATATATATATATATATATATATATATATTGGTTCAAATACATTCACTCTTATAATACATTAAGGTAGGATACCATACAAAACTTGACACATGTCCTTCTAACAGTTTTTAGGTATAAGGGCACTATAGTCAATAACTAAATAATAATATTAATTGAAAATTCATTTTTATATATTAGTAACTAAATCAAACGTGCATGTGAGTAACCTCCCCCTTGAAAATAGGTATGGTAGTTTGCTATTCCAAGTTCTACCTTTTGAAAACTTTCAACGATGAATATGTACTCCGTAATTGATTAAAGTGAGAAAATGGTGGTATAATTGCATTCAGATTTCATCTGCAGAAAATACAAGATGACCAACTCATGTGCATCAATTTGCCATTGTATCAAATTTTCATGACACGAAATGTGTATCAATTTTAATAGCGCGGTAGCTTGTGCAACCTTAAGTACACATAAAACATCCTTGTGCATCATGTTTTCTAAAGATTGGTTGTGCATGAAGAATTGAGGATTGTGTATCATTTTGTTTAGTAAAAAAAACATCAGTATACGTTAATAAATATGCATTTGTTCAACTGCACACACATATAAGATTTGTTCAAACATGCGATTAAATTGCAAGTCTAAATTATTTATTCAAATATAAATTAAAATTTACAATTGAATTGAAAGAAAGACTATTATGCCCTTAGTTTATATTTTCGTTTGAAATAAACAACATCAAAAAAACATTTTTTAAAATATGAAATATACTAGATCCAATGGCTCATATTTCTTCCTACCTTTTGTATTTTAAACAAGTTTGTACAATAACCTCACCCTATTAACTAGTATTAGTATTAGTATTACTATTACGTACATAATCGTAAATCAAATCTAATTTATATACCAGAACACGAGTGAATAAACATTATTTATAACTATTCATGTGCCATTACAATGCAGGCTGTAGAAATGGGTATACCCATAGGTAGAACTGCGGCACCTGTAAAACAGGATACAGCGAGTGATGAAGAACTGAATAATACGTATAAACATGTGAATGAACTTCTTGTCGTGGTCACTCTTATAGCAACTGCATCTTTTGCGGCCGCATTTACAGTACCCGGTGGTTTTGACAGTGATGAGGGATCCGATCATGCTGGAATGCCCATTCTACTTAAAAAAGCCGCTTTCAAAGCCTTTATGACAACTAATACGGTAGCATTTTCGTG
The DNA here is from genome assembly GCF_046630445.1 of Rutidosis leptorrhynchoides. Taxonomy (NCBI): domain Eukaryota; kingdom Viridiplantae; phylum Streptophyta; class Magnoliopsida; order Asterales; family Asteraceae; genus Rutidosis; species Rutidosis leptorrhynchoides. Next base: position 562,997,908 of record NC_092335.1, read on the forward strand.
CGCTTGTGCTGCTATATTTGGATACTTCAATTTGATAGTTCTTCGAAGAAGCAATACAAAAATAGTAACTCCCAAAATTTTCAGGGGCGTATTTAAAGTAGCTATCCATATCAGAATCTTTACACTCTCTGCCATAATAGCAATGTCAATTGCATTTGCAACAGGGATATACGTGGTGCTAACGCCCTATCCTGCTTTGGCAATCTCTTTATGCTTCATCGCCTTGTTAATTAACTATTATAGCTTTTGCTTCACCATTCCAAAAGATAATTGACTAGGTAGTAAAGTATCATGTGTGACAAGTAGTATTTGATATGTTTCCTAAATGTACGTTTTATATGAATAGTAGTAAATCTTAAATGTAAGTTTTTAAACTAATTGTAAGTAGTAAATCTTTTGTCATCCTGGGATCTGATGATCTTATTGCAAATTATTTAATTTTACTGAAGATGAGGTTTCTTAATTAGCCTAAACTAGTCAAGTCTGACTCGTGTATGTAAGTATCTATAGTTAATATTAAAATGTTATAATGATAATGTCATTATTAGACTAATTCTTTTGTTAAGAAAAAACCAAAAAGAAAAAAATCTAAGCATGGTGGGTGATGTCATCAATCTAAATAATTTTAAATTAAAATTAAATCTTATTAATTATTATTATTAAATCTTATTAATAATTATTTTAATTATTAAAATTAAATAATTTTGAATTATTTTAATTAATTATTTTGAATTGAGTACGAAAAGGTATAAAAGCTAGGCAGAAAGAAACCAATTCTAAATTTATATTTTAATTTACACTTTTAAAATAAAATAACAACCAATATTATCTCTTATGATTGGATGTGGATTGTTTAATATGCATTTTAGGTGTTTGATGAAATGTTCAGCTAACGAGTTTCTTAGTCGGACGCTGTGGTTTCACGGGTCATTAAACTAAATAACTTTAGTATTTACGTTCACTTAAGACCTAAAACATGTCATTAAACTGTTTCGTTTAAACAAACTCGTGGTTCCACGGGTCTTTTCACTAGTTTACTACTTATTTTTCATAAAGAAAAGGGATCGTTCAAAAAAGATTTGGTCTTTTGATCAATTTTACTAGAATTTGTTCGGATCCTTTATGTGTTTCTGTTTAAAAACACAAATCTACCATCAACTTCACCGATAAAATAAAATGCCAAAATTGGTTAAAAAATTTTTAAAAAAAAATAGGGAAAATTATTTGAAAATACATTAAAATTTCACCAAATTCCTATTGGATTCATTCAACTTTCAAATCTAATATCCTATTATATGCATTCAACTAATTTAATTGTTCTATTGTATGGTTGTTTAAAAAAAATGTTCTATTGTATGTACTCAACTTGTTGAGAAGGTATCAGGTTAAAATGTTGAAAAAGATCGTCATTGATCCCTAGACTTGACGTTTGTTTGAATTTTCTGTTAAATCTTATCTCCTCCACTCACTCCTTCATCTTCATCATAAAAAAAAAAAATTAAAACCCTAATTTTAAAAACCCCAAATTCTAAATTAAAAACATAACAAGTTCATCTTCATCCCCAACTCATCATAAAATCCTAACAATTTCATCTTCATCTCCAACTCATCATAAAATCCAAACAATTTCAACTCTAATTTATTGACCTTCAAACAATTTCATCAAACTAAAACCCAATTCAAATCGTCACAAAATCCAAAAAAAAATAAAAAATAAATTCAAATTCAAATTCAAATATAAATCAAAACTGTCATCTGTAGAATCTATATTGAACACTTTAAAGTTCTTTCTCCATCATAAACAATGATAACTATGAGATAACTGAGGGTTGATTAAATAGGGGACTACCCCTTTTATCTAGTACTACGTACTAATTAACAAACGCTGCAGGTGAACACAAATACTCATTTGGACCAATCTTTTATAAAATAGAATCCACATATACAATTACAGTTAGATATCAAATTACCAGTACAAATGAATTCTTCTTATGTCCTATTGTGATTAATATATTAAAATTTACTCAACATTAGGTTTATAGTCATGTACTAAATTATTTGCACAGCCACCACTACCAGTGAATTAAAGATAATCGTCACCACCACCAGAATAAGCACATCCATCACCACCACTGAAGTAAACACAGCCGACGATGGTGTTCATCTAAGGTTTCAGATCTACAATTTCATATCACGCTTTTGATGGAGTTCATCAATAGTGTTCATTCGCAATCCTTATAACCACCATCGATGGTGTTCATTCGCAATCCCTATAACCACCATCGACGGTGTTCAAGTGCGATTGAAGAACTTAGAAGTGAAGAGATCTGGAAGAATCTGAACCTCGAAGACGAGATGTTAAGGATTGAACCTGGAAGACAAGATGTAATATAAAACACGGAAAAAGAGTAATTCCTGTTTGTTTGTGTTTGTGAGTTTGCGTATATGACCAAATTGAAAATTCGTATATACCGTTCGAGTATGGCACCATATAAATTGGTGTTAATTTGGAGGGTTTGATTTGGATTTGAGTTTTGTTGAAGATGAAGCGAAAAAGGGAAAGGCAAAGGAAGAGGGGCAGGTGAAAATGAGGGACCAATGGCGTTAAAAATAAACATAAATGACTAGTATGTTATACTTGACAAACATGAGGTGAAATGTCTCGTTCATATTGATTATAAACGTTTCATATTAATTGATTTCGTTGCGAGGTTTTGACCTCTATATGAGACGTTTTTCAAAGACTACATTCATTTTTAAAACAACCATAACCTTTATATTATCGATAAAGGTTTAAAAAGCATTACGTAGATTATCAAATAATGATAATCTAAAATATACCGTTTACACACGACCATTACATAATGGTTTACAATAAGAATATATTACATCAAAAATAAGTTTCTTGAATGCAGTTTTTACATAATATCATACAAGCATGGACTCCAAATCTTGTCCTAATTTTAGTATGCAACAGCGGAAGCTCTTAATAATCACCTGAGAATAAACATGCTTAAAACGTCAACAAAAAATGTTGGTGAGTTATAGGTTTAACCTATATATTATCAAATCATAATAATAGACCACAAAATTTCATATTTCAATATACATCCTATACATCGAGATAAAATTCATTCATATGGTGAACACCTGGTAACCGACATTAACAAGATGCATATAGAATATCCCCATCTTTCCGGGACACCCATCGGATATGATAATTTCGAAGTACTAAAGCATTCCAAATTTCAGAATGGGGCTTGTTGGGCCCGATAGATCTATCTTCAGGATTCGCGTCAATTTGGGGGTCTGTTCCTAAATTCTTAGGCTACCAAGCTAAAAAGGGGCATATTCGGCTTCGATCATTCACCCATATAATTTAGTTTCATTTACTTGTGTCTATTTCATAAAACATTTATAAAATTGCATGTATTCTCATCCCAAAATATTAGATTTTAAAAGTGGGACTATAACTCACTTTCACATATTTTTACTTCGTCGGGAAGTAAGACTTGGTCACTGGTCGATTCACGAACCTATAACAAATATGTACACATATATCAAAGTATGTTCAAAATATATTTACAACATTTTTAATACGTTTTAATGTTTTAAGTTTATTAAGTCAGCTGTCCTCGTTAGTAACCTACAACTAGTTGTCCATAGTTAGATGTACAGAAAATAAATTAACATATATTATCTTGACCCAATCCACGACCCAGTGTATACACGTCTCAGGCTAGATCACAACTCAAAGTATATATATTTTTGGAATCAACCTCAACCCCGTATAGCTAACTCCAACATTACTGCATATAGAGTGTCTATGGTTGTTCCAAATAATATATATATGGGTCGATATGATATGTCAAAACATTTGCATACGTGTCTATGGTATCCCAAGATTACATAATATATTAGAATACATGTATAATACAATACAAGTTAGCTAGGATATGATTTGTATAGAATTGTTACAATATTTCCGGTAGCTACAACAATAAAAAAAATATCCAATCTTGTTTTACCCATAACTTCTTCGTTTTAAATCCGTTTTGAGTGAATAAAATTGCTATGGTTTCATATTGAACTCTATTTTATGAATCTAAACAGAAAAAATATAGGTTTATAGTCAGAAATATAAGTTACAAGTTATTTTTGTAAGAGGTAGTCATTTCAGTCGAAAGAACGACGTCTTGATGACCATTTTGAAAAACATATTTTCACTTTGAGTTTAACCATGATTTTTGGATATAGTTTCATGTTCATAAGAAAAATCATTTTCCCAGAAGAACAACTTTTAAATCAAAGTTTATCATAGTTTTTAATTAACTAACCCAAAACAGCCCGCGGTGTTACTACGACGGCGTATATCCGGTTTTACGTTATTTTTCGTGTTTTCCGGTTTTAAATCATTTAGTTAGCGAATCATATAGATATAGAACATGTGTTTAGTTGATTTTAAAAGTCAAGTTAGAAGGATTAACTTTATTTGCGAACAAGTTTAGAATTAACTAAATTATGTTCTAGCGATTACAAGTTTAAATCTTCGAATAAGATAGTTTTATATGTATGAATCGAATGATGTTATGAACATCGTTACAACCTTAATTTTAGTAGGTAAACCTACTAGAAATGAGAAAAATAGATCTAGCTTCAAAGGATCCTTGGATGGCTTGAAAGTTCTTGAAGCAGAATCATGACACGAAAACAAGTTCAAGTAAGATTTCCACTCGAAATAAGATTGTTATAGTTATAGAAATTGAATTAAAGTTTGAATATGAATATTACCTTGTATTAGAAAGATATCTTACTATAAATAAGAAAGATTTCTTGAGGTTGGATGATCACTTTACAAGATTGGAAGTAAGCTAGCAAACTTGGAAGTATTCTTGATTTTATGAAACTAGAACTTATAGAATTTATGAAGAACACTTAGAACTTGAAGATAGAACTTGAGAGAGATCAATTAGATGAAGAAAATTGAAGAATGAAAGTGTTTGTAGGTGTTCTTGGTCGTTGGTATATGGATTAGATATAAAGGATGTGTAATTTTGTTTACTTGTAAATAAGTCATGAATGATTACTAATATTTTTGTAATTTTATGAGATATTTCATGCTAGTTGCCAAATGATGGTTCCCACATATGTTAGATGACTCACATGGGCTGCTAAGAGCTAATCATTGGAGTGTATATACCAATAGTACATACATCTAAAAGCTGTGTATTGTACGAGTACGAATACGGGCGCATACGAGTAGAATTGTTGATGAAACTGAACGAGGATGTAATTGTAAGCATTTTTGTTAAGTAGAAGTATTTTGATAAGTGTCTTGAAGTCTTTCAAAAGTGTATGAATACATATTAAAACACTACATGTATATACATTTTAACTGAGTCGTTAAATCATCGTTAGTCGTTACATGTTAATGTTGTTTTGAAGCCTTTAGGTTAACGATCCTGTTAAGTGTTGTTAACCCATTGTTTATTATATCAAATGAGATGTTAAATTATTACATTATCATGATATTATGATATATTAATATATCTTAGTATGATATATATACAGTTAAATGTTGTTACAACGATAATCGTTACATATATCGTTTTGAGTTTCTTAATTCAATAAACTCAATTTTATGTATATAACTCATTGTTAAAATACCTAATGAGATACTTACTTATCATAATATCATGTTAACTATATATATAATCATATATATGTCATCATATAGTTTTTACAAGTTTTAACGTTCGTGAATCACCGGTCAACTTGGGTGGTCAATTGTCTATATGAAACCTATTTCAATTAATCACGTCTTAACAAGTTTGATTGCTTAACATGTTGGAAACACTTAATCATGTAAATAATAATTTCATTTAATATATATAAACATGGAAAAGTTCGGGTCACTACATGAGGGACCAATGATGTAATGTTGTCTAAGAGGTGACTGGAAGTTTTACCTGTATAACAGGTTAAATGCATACAATTGTAGAGATTTGAAAGTTGAACGCATAAAATAGAAGATCTGAAACTTGAATGCATACAATAGGATTTTAGTAAAAGTTCGATGCATTTTCAAATAATTTCTCTAAAAAATGTTACTCCTATGCTACGTCAGTGATCACTCTTATCACATCATTTACTTAGTTGCACAAACATCACTTCCAGTTGTACATTGTAACTAAAAATTTATACATTGTGCATAAAAAATAGTACATTTCAAAAGTTGTACCACCACCACTACCACTTATTTCATTTTTTAGGCCCGTCATCATCCCTAACGACTACCATAAACCCACCATATTATACATACATCCTTAAATACTACCACCTGTGGGCTACTTGTGGTAAAAAAAACAAAAAATGAAAAAAAAAACAAAAAACTCATAAATTTATCTGGGTTGTTTGTGGGGTAAATCCTAAAATTTACCTGACATCATACCAGAATTCGATTCCGGTCACCTACCTTTTTAGTGGCTTCTTCCACGCAAAACACAGTCGGCCTCCCCCTAAAATGATTGCATGGAAATATTTTCGAAGAATTTTCTTTCAGGAACTCTTCAGAGCGCGTCAGTGGTCAACTGGAGTAAAACTTGGTCTCCTTGAGATCGCAACGAGATTAAGAATTTAATAGTGTTGGCAGTGTCATTAAAATTGTACAAAAACGTGAGAAAAACGATGTTATTAGATGATGGTGGTGCTAGATCTAAGAGAAAATAAGATTGAAGATTATGTGTTGAGTTGGAGTGATAAGGATAGAGGGCGTTAGACTGGATTTATCGGTGATAGTATCTTTCCATTTAGTCTAGAAAACCCAAAGAAAATGCGGAGTATGAGGCATGTAGGCATATTGTCCAATTCCCAAAAGATAAATTTACTAACATAGACCATGTCAGACACCATTTTCGTTTCTAGACGTACGGACCGCCAGAATTAGTAATTCATCTGGAGGTTCTGGAGGTACCCGCTAATCAATCAACACGTGTAATCGACTACCGCTGGTCTCACAAGTCGCTCAATCCCTACAGCGAGACATTTGGGCGGGATAATGGAGTTCGGCGGTACCACTGGAATGCATAAATTCGTTCGGCGGTACCTGTGGTAGGCTTTTAAATTCTTGATTTTCGTGTTGTTGTAGTTGTTGTGTTATACCTACTTCCTTCCCTTTTCATTTGTTTACCGTTGCAATAATTTTTACAGGCGGTCTATGGTTCCTCCGTTCGCCTTGGTGGTGAAATTTAATCGAAGACATGAGACTCAAACGTGATAAAGTCAGGTTATATCCTCATTATTTAATAATTTATGTAATGTAATGTGGATGCCATAATTTGTTTTTGTAACTCTTGATGGTGGTAGTTGCTCTTTGTGATTAGTGTTATTTATGCAATGTTTAGTCCATGAAAAAAGATGAATGTTTCTTAATCCGTTTGATTGAAATAAGAATATTTTGTAAACAAGTTTGGTTTTTTGTATTGTAGTTATAAATCTCTTGCTTGGCCTGCACGTTATAATGCACGTCGCACAGGAATTTTGTGCGTTGCGCAGATGTGCTGACGGGCAGGAGGGACTTGTTTGTAAATATTTTAACCTTAGGACCTATGTGCAATTTTGCATGGAACGAACTGGGGACTAGATAGCAGATCTGTAAAACTTATTTCTCTCCTTCCTCCATCTCAAACACCTCTAACTAGTGTAAGAAAGTGGTTCTAGAGAGAGAAAGCTCTATTTTGTGAAGAAGAAGCTAGTTCATTCCCAAATTGGAGCCCTAAATCTTGTGTTGCAGACCTTCTAACTCGTTTTGCTTTTGAGGTAATCCATAAATTGCATCAATTTGTGTTTAATTGAGTTAGGGGTAAGGTTTGAGGTGAGATTGGGTTATAAACCCCATTTCCTAAGAAATTTGGGGTTTATGGTGTGTAATTGGGTGTGTAAACGCTAATGTGGTGGGTTAGGGATTTGATGACGAATTTGTAGGATTGAGTCTGAATTTGTTAGCTTAATCACTATCACACTTGTGTACTAGTGATTATGGTGTTATGTCAACTTGTTACTAGCCTAAAAGTTGGTGTTAGCTTGTTAATAAGTCAAAATGGGTGTAATGAGTCTTAATTGGGATAATTAAGTACTAAAATACTTAATATGGTGTAATTTGGTGTAGTGATCACCTAATCACTAGTAATAGTGATTATGGGTGTTTTTGGTGTCAAAGTTGGGCAAGTGTGATTTGGATTGAAATTGCACTTGTGAGAATTAGAGTTAAAAGCTAGTTATGAATATAGCTTGATTTGATTATAAATGTAGTAGGTGAATTACATTGATGTTTGTGGCAGTTCGAGGAATCTCACTCTTCAAAGGAGTATAAGGTGAGTTGGATAATTATATGTATGTGTACATAGTTTGTTTGCTTGCGGGTGAAGTGGAGAGTGATATCCGGGCATGAGGATTCACTATTCGTCGGCGACTTGATGCAATGTAGTAAGTGCTATCCGAAAGGATTCACTTTTCGTCGACCATGTTTGCGTTATGATATATATTAAGTGTTATTCCTAAGAATTCACTTTTAGTTGGCCACATGGTGTGGTGGAATGTGGTAAGTTTCATCCGAAAGGTTTCACTTTTCGTCGGCCACATTCGTATTATGTATGTGGTACGTGCCATCTGTAAGGATTCACTTTTCGTTGGCCACATACATGTGTATGGTTAAATGTATTTGTTTATGTGTTGTATTTTATTTTAGCATGTTACATGTGACTATATGCTATTGGTGATGCTAGCCTTAGATGTGTGATTTGTGTAAGTGTATGCAAGTAAGTAGATTATGTATGTATGCATATAATTATTGCATTCACTAAGCTTTGCTTACCCCTCATTATTGTTATCTTTTATAGATTCTATCTCTATCACGAATAAAGGAAAGGGTAAGGTTTGAGGCTTGCTTGTGGGATTGGACGAGCTTAGAAGATAGTTTCGTTCATGTTTGTTGGGTAGAAAAGTCCCAAGTCTCATGATCGGTCCTCTATTTTGTATTAAAACACTTTGGGATTAACTTACTACTTTGAGATTGTAATGGGTCGTGATGTCCCAATGGTTGTTTTTGTATATTTGGTCATTTAAACTTGTTGTAAACATAATGCGATTGCATATGGCAGGATTTAGGGCTGAATAATGCAAAACTTGAATTTGGTGAAATTTGTATTGGTGTGAAATTGGTTGCAGGGCCTGACTTGGAAAAATCGCATCCCGCAAGGTTTTTTCGCGCCGCACAAATGTGCGTAAGCTGATGTCAAAGTCTGGTAAACCTACTGTTTTGAAAATCCATTTTAATCGCGACAAGCAGGAGGTTGCGCAGCGCGCAATTTCCCCTGTAAGTTTTTTTGTCGGTTTAGAATACAAGTGGGTTTGAGTTGTTTCAAGTGGTATCAGAATCTAAGAGATCTAGGTGACTTTGGAAAAGGTGGATAGACTTAGACTAGATTACGTGAAAATTTGTATGCGGGACTTGTAGAAATACGGGTCGGGCCGGGAATGGTTAGTGCCTAGTGAATAGGTAGACTAACTAGGATTTTTTTATGTGTAACATCGAGCGAGATAGTTATTGTATCAATGAGTTTGATACTGTGTGCAAGGGTAATAATGATTGGACACCACTATTGCGGTTGCCCACCTCGTCAAACAAATGAAGTACAACAAGTATTGAGCGAGATGGGGTCGTGGGGTGCGTGTTATTTAAATTAAGTAGTGTACTTAACCTATATAAATTTTTCAGAATGAAGATCGGAAGTGGTCCAAGTCAAGGAAAGATGACGTCTTGACTAAAAAGATTGAACCCGCTTTAGAAAATTATTCAGAAGTTTTTGCTAGGAAGGATGCTTTTATTGAAGCAATCCATGACGAGATTGCGGATATAGTTAAGGAACAAATTTCTACGGTCATTAAGGCCGGGTTTGAAGCGAGACTTCCTAAGACTCAAGTTGAAGGTGGTGATGAAGAGGTTCCTCATGATCATGGTGCCCAAAACAATGCTAATAAGAGAGTTTAGTTATAGAAAATTCATGATAACTAAACCTCGCTCTTATGATGAGGACCTAGATCCGTTGAAGAGCATAAGATGGGTGTCAAAAATTGAGAGGTGCTTCTGAACTAGTGAGTGCTCGCTCGATAAAAGGACTCGTTTTGGTTCAAGCATGTTGAAGGGAGCCGCCAAAACTTGGTGGTATGATAGAATTGATATGTTGGGTGAAGAGCAAACTGTTGGATTATCTTGGGAGGATTTTAAATAGGAATTTTCCAAGGATTTACAAACTCAAGCTAACCTTACAAGGTTGCAAAACATCCAACAAGGGTCTATGGACCTAGCCTTGGCCACGTGGACTCCTTCGCTAAATTGTTTGAAGTAGCAAAGCATTTTGAGGATCATGCTCCAAAGAAAGTAGATCAAACTGCAAACAAAAAGAAGTTTGAAGCTACGAGTGTTCCTAGCAAGAAAACGAAGAGTACAACCGAGAGTGTCGGTAGTGTGAGGAAAGGTGGTTTCGGAGGGTATGTTCGTACGTGCTATAATTGTGGGCAACGAGGAAAATTTTCTCGAGATTATACAAATCCACCTTTTAGTAAAATCACTTGCTTTAACTGCCAAAAAGAGGGACACCGAAAATCAGAGTGTCCCGAGCTATCGGTGGATGAGAGAAGAAAAGATCAAGCTAAGAAGTTGGAGAAAGTGGCGATGCCGCAAGGGGTCGCAATTACATGATGACTAGTGAAGAAGAAAAGAAGTCCAATGAAGTCTTGTCAGGTATTTTTATGGTTAATACTAAACAAGCGAAGGTACTCTTTGATTCTGGCGCAAGTGTGTCTTTTATTTCTTTAAATTATGCGGCTAAGTTAAATGAACCATTGGCTAATTTGGACTCTCTGTTGGAGATAGAAATAGCGGATGGTAGATTCTTGATTGCAGCCTGGGTGTATAGAAATTGTGATATTGTGTTTGGGAACGAGAGTTTCAAGATTGACTTAATACCCAATACTTTGGGTGAGTTCGATGTAGTCATTGGCATGGATTGGCTTGATCGTTATGAGGCCGATATACCATGTCATGAGAAGTTCGTGAGGGTGAATACCCCAAGCGGGGGAGAACTAATTATCCATGGTGAAAAGCAAAGACGACATGTACCTATATGCTCTTATGCTTGGGTACGTCGGATCCTTAGTAGTGGATGTATGGCTTTTTTTGCACACATCGTCAATACACGGGAAGAGCCACCATCCTTTCGTAGTATTCCGGTGGTAACTGAATTCAAAGATGTGTTTTCGGAAGATTTGTCGGGTGTTTCGACAGAAAGGAAAGTTGAGTTCCGCATTGAGTTAATTCCGGGAGCTACCCCCATCGCTAAGACACCTTATCGTCTAGCATTGTAACGACCCGGATTTTTCCGATCGTTTATTGCATATAAGATTAATATTTACATAAATTAAACCTTACCAACATGATAAGCAATCTAAATTGTTGAGATTTATGTTTTTGAAAAGAGTTTTACACAACGTTTGACCGTCCAATTTGACCGATGATATCACGAACTATATAACATACGATAATTATACGTCTGGGTATATATATGTATCTATATATATTTAACATGATCTAAGGATGTTTAACATCTCATTGTGTACTAATAACAATGAGTTGTAGGTATATTTTGAAACTACTAACTTAAGTTTTCAAAACTATAACTATACGTAACGTTCTTTGACATAAATACTTATAATCTATAATACTTATACATGCATCGTATAGATATGTATTTAATCACTTTTAAAGGGCTTACATACATAAAACAATATAAGTATATTTACAAAAGATAGCTATATTTGAATCCTCGTTCCGTTTTCTCAAAGATTTCTATACGTATACCTAGGGTATATGTACCGGTATCATACCCATCTTCTAGATGTATTTACTATTGGTATATACATGTCAATTCAACATCTATTCAGCTCTTGTTCATGCCCTTAAGGCTAGGTAACTAGAATTGGAAGTATGCATGACTAATTTTACAAAATAACAAAATGAAAATTTGTCCATGTTCCCCATTTTCACATTTTTAAGACCTCACCCCATTCCATTTCTAATTCAATCTTTTACCTTCATTTCCTAGCTAAACACACACATATTCATAAGCCTTAAACACCTTAAACATCTCAGCAAACAACCATGAAGATCTAGCTTCAAAAACAACACTTAAACATCATAAGAAAATCTTTCCAAGAACACTTCAAAAATCCTTCCAAATTTACAAGTTTACTTCCAATCTTTTGATCCAACTCCACCACTCTTTTGGTTCTAGGATTTTACTCATCTTTTACAGCAATCTTGTCCAAGTAACTTGAGGTAGTAACCTTGTTCATAATTTTATTCGATTCATATTTATATAGCTATCTTATTTTGTGATATAAAATTTTAACAACAAGAACATAGTTTGAATGATTTCAAATTTGTTCGCAAACTAAATAGATCCTTCTAACTTAACTTTTAAAATACTTCAAGACTTGTAATATATCATAATGATATGCTAATTTAACAAGATACAACTTGTTTTTACAAAGAACACCTTAAAACTGAATCTATGTCGTCGGAGTGTAACCGGAGGCTGTTTTGGGTTGGATAATTAAAAACCATCTTGAACTTTGAATTAGAAGTTCATGTTCTAGAAAAATGATATTTCTTATGAATATGTTAACACATAAAAATTTCATGGTTTAATTCAAAGTATAAGTATTTTTAGAAAAATGACCATTAAATGTTGTTTTTATGACAAAAATGATTACTTTCATAAGATTCACCTAGAGTTTGGACTATAACCTGTGATTCCGAATGTAAACCAAGGTATTTACAGTTCATATTCTTAAAATTTGACTCGATCCAAGGAAGTGGCAAGTTGAATCAACAAAAACGGAGTTGTAACGAAGAAACTACGACTAAAATAAGATCGGGTATCCAAAGCTTGTTTAACAACGAAAATAATTGGAGAAAAATTAAATAAATCATATATTTCCTAATTAATATGATATTTCATATATATTTACTCATGATTTAATTTTATATATTTCAGGACCACCCGTAAACAACACGAGAAGATTAATCATAAGACCTCATGTACGTACGCAACACGTCATTTGACAACACGGTACTTTATGTACGCAACACGTCATTTGACAACACGGTACCGTGGGTCAAGATTAATTCCGATCAACATGAATACGATGGGGTCTTTATTTTTTTTAGCAACTAATTGTGGACTACTAACATCGGACTGCTAACTACGGACTAAGAAATTATTAAAAGTATTAAAAGTATATATATGAAACGTTTATTTCTTAAAAAGAAAATATGTTGATATATCATATATATGGTTAGGTTCGTGATATCTATCGGAGACCAAGTCGAGTTAAATACCTTCAAGGAAAAGGTGAGTATATAGTCCCACTTTTAAACTCTAAATATTTCGGGATGAGAATACATGCATTTTATGATTTACGTTATAGACACAAGTACTTAAAAATATATTCTACGTTGAGTTGTACCACTGGCATATCTCCCTGTAACTTGGTAACTACTATTTACATGCGGTATTGTAAATGCGAATCCTGTTGATAGATCTATCGGGCCTGACAACCCCAACCGGACTGGACGACCAGTATTCAACGGTTGCACAGTACTTCGTTTCGGTGACTACACTTGGTACGGTGTAGTAAGATTTCATAATAAAGGGAATATGCGACGTTGATTAAATGTTAAGTATGGTTATCAAGTGCTCAACAACTTAGAATATTTTTATTGAAATGTTTATATATGAAATCTTGTGGTCTATATTTATAACGCTGCCGGCATTAAACCTATATCTCACCAACTTTATGTTGACGTTTTAAGCATGTTTATTCTCAGGTGATAACTAAAAGCTTCCGCTGCAACATGTTGAATTTAAGCAAGATCTTGAGTATGCATATTTGTGTCAAAAATAAAACTGCATATCGGAGGATTTGTAATGTAAAATATGTTGGAGGTCGTATTGTTATTATCACATTTAAAGTTTGTAAGTCTAAGATTATCGCTAAACGATAATCATTATTAAGTTGTTTAAACCTTGTATTTGTAATAAAAGCTATGGTTTGTATTGTAAAAACGAATGCAGTTTTTGAAAAATGTCTCATATAGAGGTCAATACCTCGCGATGAAATCATATGTTATTGTATTCGTCCTTATGGTTAAGGTCGGGTTATGACAAGCATCAACCGAAATGCGGGAGTTGTTGAATCAAACCCAAGAGTTGTCAGAGAAGAGTTATATTCGACTGAGTAGCTCGCCTTGGGGTGCTTCGGTCTTGTTTGTGAAGAATAAAGATGTTAGTATGCGTATGTGCATTGATTACCGTGAATTCAATAAAGTAACGATAAAAGATCATTATTCTTTGCCTCAGATTGATGATTTATTTGATCAACTCCAAGAAGCGTATTATTTCTCTAAAATTGATTTACGATCCGGCTACCATCAAGTGCGGATTCATGACGAAGATATTGAGAAAACGGCCTTTTGAACTCTTTATGGGCATTTTAAATTTGCGGTGATGTCTTTTGGTCATACGAATGCGCCCGCAGGATTCATGGACCTCTTGAATCTAGTATGCCAACCGATGTTGGACAAATCGGTGATCGTGTTCATTGACGACATACTTATTTATTATAAGAGTATGAAGGAACATGAACATCATTTGCGTGAAGTGTTGAAGATGTTGCAAAAGGAGAAGTTATATGCTAAGTTTTCTAAATGCGAATTTTGGCTGAGGGAAGTGCAATTTCTTGGGCATAACTTTAGTAAAGAGGGAATTCAAGTGGACCCGGGGAAGATAGAGGCGATAGAGAATTGGGAACGACCGTCTACACCAATGGATATTTGTGTCAAGATCTTGAGTATGCATATTTGTGTCAAAAATAAAACTGCATATCGGAGGATTTGTAATGTAAAATATGTTGGAGGTCGTATTGTTATTATCACATGTAAAGTTTGTAAGTCTAAGATTATCGCTAAACGATAATCATTATTAAGTTGTTTAAACCTTGTATTTGTAATAAAAGCTATGGTTTGTATTGTAAAAACGAATGCAGTATTTGAAAAATGTCTCATATAGAGGTCAATACCTCGCGATGAAATCATATGTTATTGTATTCGTCCTTATGGTTAAGGTCGGGTTATGACATGTGGTATCAGAGTGTTGGTCTTAGAGAACCAGAGAATTTGCATTAGTGTGTCTTATCGAGTTTGTTAGGATGCATTAGTGAGTCTGGATTTTGACCGTGTTTGATTTCGAAAACTATTGCTTATCCTTGTTGGTTAAAAATTAATATGTAAATATTATGTAGTATTAACGTGCTAGTTGTTATGTGATAGATGTCTGGCTTAGAACTTATTATCACATTCAGCGACTCCGAACCAGACTCTTCAGATGGTGTTCCAGTCATTAATCTATCCGATAATGAAAACGACACCTTTGGGGAAGACTCACAAGTTCCAGATGAATCAATTGAAGAGGAACCGGAAAGTGATCCTGAGGAGGAAGAAATACAGGAAATTACGAAAGACAAGTTCGAACGAGGAAAGAAACGAAAGGCTACTGAAATGGAAAATCTAAATTCCGAGTCTAAAGAGGATGTTGTGGAACCAACTCTACCAGATACTTCCACACCTATTCCCGCTATTCCTATTAGTTCTATCCCGACATCCAGTTCTTCGGTTCCTCAGCCAAAATGCAGGGAGACAACCAGGATAACCTTTAAGCGATTTCTTTGAACACAAACGCTTTGGGTTAAATGATGCGCTGTTATTTTAAACCATGGGATTATATAATGTTTTGTATAATATTACTAGTGTGGTTTGCTTAATGTTTGATGTAAGATAAGCATATGTAAAATAGTGAAGTGTGAAATGCAATAATTTTCCTTGGTTAAGTATTATTTGGGTGGTAGTAATTGATTTTCGTACTAAGCTATTAAGTATGAACTTTAACGGGTAGGTACTACCCTAGATATAATTATAAAATGCTAATAAGAAGAAAAGGCTTTTATAATAATAACTGGTTCATATTATTAATAAGCTACGATGTACTGTAAATACATACTACATCTATAATATTCCATGTGAATAATTATTTTTTTTCATTCTTATTGAAGATTATGGCGCGATTGAACCGAATGACGGAACAAGAAATCCAGGAACTCATCAATCAGCGAGTGAACGACAGAATGTTATGGGTCGAGGCTGCAAGAGGTGCTGCAGTTAACCCAAGGGTGCACTTACAAAACTTTTCAAGGTTGCAAGCCCTCATCATTCAGTGGAACAGAAGGACCGGTCGGTTTAACCCGGTGGATCGAAAAGATTGAGTCTGTGTTTAAAATCAGTGGTTGTATTGAGAAGGACATGACCAACTATGCATCGTGCACCCTACAAGATAGTGCACTCACGTGGTGGAAAAACTATGTGAAGGCCGTAGGAGGAGATGTAGCTTATGATACTCCTTGGGAAGAATTCAAAACAATGCTAATCAACGAATATTGTCCAAGGAACGAGGTTAGGAAGTTGGAAGCTGAATTACGAAGCCTGAAAGCTGTTGGTACTGAACTCACCAACTACAATCAGCGATTCATGGAATTAGCTTTGCTATGTCCCGAATTGGTACCAACCGAAGAACGGAAGATTGAACTGTACAAAGACGGTTTGCCTAAAAAGGTCAAGGCAAATGTTACAGCATCCAAACCCAAGACTATTCATGAAGCTATCACCATGGCGAATGAATTGATGGACCAGATTATTCTAGATAAGAACACCGATGTCAAGACATCGGGAAACAAAAGAAAGTGGGAAGGTAATCATCAACAATCCAACAAGAAACAAGAAACCACGCAAGGTGCGGGTAGCGGTTCAAACTCAGGTTACAAAGGACGAAATCCTTTATGTAACAGATGCCACAAACATCACTCTAGTTATTGTAACGTGGTGTGCAACAATTGTAATCGAAAAGGTCATCTTGCTGAAGATTGTAGGGTTTCCGCTACAAATACAAACGGTACCAAGACTCCTGCCACCAATGCAAATAGAACTGCCTTGGCCACTGTTACTTGTTATGGGTGTGGGAAACAGGGTCATTATAAGAGCCAGTGTCCGAATCCAGAGAAGAATAATGGATCTGCACGTGGAAGAGCATTTATTATTAATGCTAGAGAGGCGTGTGAAGACCCGGAGCTTGCTACGGGTACGTTTACCATTAATAACTTATCCGCATCTATTATATTTGATACTGGTGCCGATAGAAGTTACGTGAGTAGAGACTTTTACGCTAAATTGATTTGTTCATCATTACCTCTAGATGCTAAGTACATGATTGATTTAGCTAATGGTAAACTAATTAAAGCCAATAAAATTTGCCGTGATTGTAAAATAAATTTAGCCGGAGAAACATTTAAGATTGATTTGATACCCGTAGAATTAGGAAGTTTTGATGTAATAGTCGGCATGGACTGGATGTCCAAAATAGGAGCTGAAGTTGTGTGCGCCAAGAAGGCAATTCGCATTCCTCGTAAGGATAAAACGCCAGTAATGATTTATGGAGAGAAGGGTAACTCAAAGCTAAAACTCATTAGTTATTTGAAAGCTCAAAAGTGCTTGAAGAAAGGGTGCTATGCTATCTTAGCACATGTTAATAAAGTCGAAACGAAGGAGAAAGTGAAGAGCATCAATGACGTGCCTGTGGCAAGAGATTTTCCTGAAGTCTTTCCGGAAGAGTTGCCGGGATTACCTCTATTTAGATCTGTAGAATTTCAAATAGATCTAGTACCAGGAGCTGCACCAGTGGCTCGTGCTCCATATAGACTTGCACCATCTGAGATGAAAGAGTTACAAAGCCAGTTACAAGAATTACTGGACCGTGGTTTCATTCGACCGAGCACTTCACCGTGGGGAGCTCCGATTTTATTCGTCAAGAAGAAAGACGGATCTTTCCGAATGTGTATAGATTATCGTGAATTAAATAAGTTAACTATCAAGAATCGGTATCCACTACCGAGAATTGATGACTTATTTGATCAATTGCAAGGATCATGTGTTTACTCAAAAATCGACCTAAGGTCGGGCTATCATCAACTACGCGTCAAAGAAGAAGATATTCCGAAAACTGCTTTTCGGACACCCTACGGTCATTATGAATTTTTGGTCATGCCGTTTGGATTAACGAATGCGCCAGCTGTATTCATGGACCTCATGAATCGAGTTTGTAGTCCGTATTTAGATAAGTTTGTTATCGTTTTCATTGACGATATTCTTATCTATTCCAAGAGTGAGCAAGAGCATGAACAGCATTTAAGATTGGTATTAGAATTGTTAAGAAAAGAACAATTATACGCCAAATTTTCTAAGTGTGCGTTTTGGTTGAAAGAAGTGCAATTTCTTGGCCATGTTGTTAGTAGCAAAGGAATTCAGGTTGACCCAGCTAAAATTGAGGCCATTGAAAAATGGGAGACTCCTAAGACACCAACGCAGATACGCCAATTTTTGGGTTTAGCCGGTTATTATAGAAGGTTTATTCAAGATTTTTCCCGAATAGCTAAACCATTGACAGCGTTAACACAAAAAGGGAAGAAGTACGAATGGACCTTTGAGCAGGAGAGTGCATTTCAATTACTCAAGAAGAAGTTGACCACGGTACCTATTTTATCGTTACCTGAAGGGAACGATGATTTTGAGATATATTGTGACGCTTCGCGACAAGGTTTTGGTTGCGTCCTTATGCAACGAAAGAAAGTTATTGCATACGCATCCCGACAATTGAAGATTCACGAGCGGAATTATACGACGCATGATCTAGAATTAGGGGCAGTAGTGTTTGCATTGAAGATATGGAGACACTATTTATATGGAGTTAAATGCACTGTGTTTACTGATCATAAAAGCCTTCAACATATTTTCGATCAGAAACAGCTGAACATGAGGCAACGTAGGTGGGTCGAGCTGATAAACGACTACGATTGTGAGATTCGCTATCATCCCGGGAAAGCGAATGTAGTGGCCGACGCTTTAAGCAGAAAGGAACGAGAACCAATTCGAGTACGAGCAATGAACATAAAAATTCGCATGAATCTCAACTCACAAGTCAAAGAGGCTCAACGAGAAGCTCTTACTAAAGAAAACATAGGAAATGAAATAATGAAGAAGTATGGGAAACAACTCATTATGCGGGAAGATGGAATTCGATATTTTGCAAACCGTATTTGGGTACCAAAGTTGGGTGGATTAAGGAAGTTAATATTGAATGAGGCACATAAGACAAGATACTCGATACATCCTGGAGTTGGAAAGATGTATCAAGATCTTAAGACGCATTATTGGTGGCCTAATTTGAAGACAGACATTGCAACATATGTTGGGGAATTTTTAACTTGTTCCAAAGTCAAAGCAGAACACCAGAAGCCGTCAGGATTACTTCAACAACCAGAAATCCCAGAATGGAAATGGGATGGTATTACCATGGATTTCATCACAAAATTACCTAAGACTGCCTGGGGTTATGACACCATTTGGGTAATAGTTGATCGTCTCACCAAATCTGCACATTTCTTGCCTATAAAGGAAACAGATAGAATGGAGAAACTATTACGATTATACATAAAGGAAATTGTTTCAAGGCATGGAATACCTATTTCCATTATATCCGATCGTGATAGTAGATTTACATCAAAGTTCTGGCAATCACTACAGGAGGCCCTAGGAACTCGTTTGGATATGAGTACCGCATATCATCTGCAAACTGACGGGCAGAGTGAAAGAACAATTCAGACTCTTGAAGACATGCTTAGGGCATGTGTGATCGATTTTGGAAACAGATGGGATAAATATCTACCATTAGCAGAATTCTCGTATAATAATAGTTATCATGCGAGCATTAAAGCTGCACCATTCGAAGCACTGTATGGAAGGAAGTGTAGATCCCCTATCTGTTGGAACGAAGTAGGAGATCGACAATTAACTGGACCCGAGATCATCCATGAAACTACTGAGAAGATAGTGCAAATCAAGGAGAAATTGAAAACAGCCCGTAGTCGCCAAAAGAGCTACGCCGATGTCCGAAGGAAACCATTAGAGTTTCAGATCGGTGACATGGTTATGTTAAAGGTGTCACCTTGGAAAGGTGTAATACGTTTTGGAAAAAGAGGTAAACTGAACCCAAGGTATATAGGCCCGTTCAAGATCATCGAACGCATTGGACCGGTAGCTTATCGACTCGAATTACCACAACAACTCGCCGGAGTACATAATACATTTCACATCTCAAACCTTAAGAAATGTCTTGCAAAGGAAGATCTCACCATTCCTCTTGAAGAAATTCAAGTCAACGAGAAACTACAATTCATAGAAGAACCAGTAGAAATCATGGACCGTGAGGTTAAACGGCTTAAGCAGAGCAACATACCAATCGTCAAGGTTCGTTGGAATGCTCGAAGGGGTCCCGAGTTTACTTGGGAACGAGAGGATCAAATGAAACAAAAGTACCCACATTTGTTTCCCGATGACGCAAAATAGGTACAATTTTAAAATTTCGGGACGAAATTTATTTAACGGGTAGGTAATGTAACGACCCGGATTTTTCCGATCGTTTATTGCATATAAGATTAATATTTACATAAATTAAACCTTACCAACATGATAAGCAATCTAAATTGTTGAGATTTATGTTTTTGAAAAGAGTTTTACACAACGTTTGACCGTCCAATTTGACCGATGATATCACGAACTATATAACATACGATAATTATACGTCTGGGTATATATATGTATCTATATATATTTAACATGATCTAAGGATGTTTAACATCTCATTGTGTACTAATAACAATGAGTTGTAGGTATATTTTGAAACTACTAACTTAAGTTTTCAAAACGATAACTATACGTAACGTTCTTTGACATAAATACTTATAATCTATAATACTTATACATGCATCGTATAGATATGTATTTAATCACTTTTAAAGGGCTTACATACATAAAACAATATAAGTATATTTACAAAAGATAGCTATATTTGAATCCTCGTTCCGTTTTCTCAAAGATTTCTATACGTATACCTAGGGTATATGTACCGGTATCATACCCATCTTCTAGATGTATTTACTATTGGTATATACATGTCAATTCAACATCTATTCAGCTCTTGTTCATGCCCTTAAGGCTAGGTAACTAGAATTGGAAGTATGCATGACTAATTTTACAAAATAACAAAATGAAAATTTGTCCATGTTCCCTATTTTCACATTTTTAAGACCTCCCCCCATTCCATTTCTAATTCAATCTTTTACCTTCCTTTCCTAGCTAAACACACACATATTCATGAGCCTTAAACATCTCAGCAAACAACCATGAAGATCTAGCTTCAAAAACAACACTTAAACATCATAAGAAAATCTTTCCAAGAACACTTCAAAAATCCTTCCAAATTTACAAGTTTACTTCCAACCTTTTGATCCAACTCCACCACTCTTTTTGTTCTAGGATTTTACTCATCTTTTACAGCAATCTTGTCCAAGTAACTTGAGGTAGTAACCTTGTTCATAATTTTATTCGATTCATATTTATATAGCTATCTTATTTTGTGATATAAAATTTTAACAACAAGAACATAGTTTGAATGATTTCAAATTTGTTCGCAAACTAAATAGATCCTTCTAACTTAACTTTTAAAATACTTCAAGACTTTTAATATATAATAATGATATGCTAATTTAACAAGATACAACTTGTTTTTACAAAGAACACTTTAAAACTGAATCTATGTCGTCGGAGTGTAACCGGAGGCTGTTTTGGGTTGGATAATTAAAAACTATCTTGAACTTTGAATTAGAAGTTCATGTTCTGGAAAAATGATATTTCTTATGAATATGTTAACACATAAAAATTTCATGGTTTAATTCAAAGTATAAGTATTTTTAGAAAAATGACCATTAAATGTTGTTTTTATGACAAAAATGATTACTTTCATAAGATTCACCTAGAGTTTGGACTATAACCTGTGATTCCGAATGTAAACCAAGGTATTTACAGTTCATATTCTTAAAATTTGACTCGATCCAAGGAAGTGGCAAGTTGAATCAACAAAAACGGAGTTGTAACGAAGAAACTACGACTAAAATAAGATCGGGTATCCAAAGCTTGTTTAACAACGAAAATAATTGGAGAAAAATTAAATAAATCATATCTTTCCTAATTAATATGATATTTCATATATATTTACTCATGATTTAATTTTATATATTTCAGGACCACCCGTAAACAACACGAGAAGATTAATCATAAGACCTCATGTACGTACGCAACACGTCATTTGACAACACGGTACTTTATGTACGCAACACGTCATTTGACAACACGGTACCGTGGGTCAAGATTAATTCCGATCAACATGAATACGATGGGGTCTTTATTTTTTTTAGCAACTAATTGTGGACTACTAACATCGGACTGCTAACTACGGACTAAGAAATTATTAAAAGTATTAAAAGTATATATATGAAACGTTTATTTCTTAAAAAGAAAATATGTTGATATATCATATATATGGTTAGGTTCGTGATATCTATCGGAGACCAAGTCGAGTTAAATACCTTCAAGGAAAAGGTGAGTATATAGTCCCACTTTTAAACTCTAAATATTTCGGGATGATAATACATGCATTTTATGATTTACGTTATAGACACAAGTACTTAAAAATATATTCTACGTTGAGTTGTACCACTGGCATATCTCCCTGTAACTTGGTAACTACTATTTACATGCGGTATTGTAAATGCGAATCCTGTTGATAGATCTATCGGGCCTGACAACCCCAACCGGACTGGACGACCAGTATTCAACGGTTGCACAGTACTTCGTTTCGGTGACTACACTTGGTACGGTGTAGTAAGATTTCATAATAAAGGGAATATGCGACGTTGATTAAATGTTAAGTATGGTTATCAAGTGCTCAACAACTTAGAATATTTTTATTGAAACGTTTATATATGAAATCTTGTGGTCTATATTTATAACGCTGCCGGCATTAAACCTATATCTCACCAACTTTATGTTGACGTTTTAAGCATGTTTATTCTCAGGTGATAACTAAAAGCTTCCGCTGCAACATGTTGAATTTAAGCAAGATCTTGAGTATGCATATTTGTGTCAAAAATAAAACTGCATATCGGAGGATTTGTAATGTAAAATATGTTGGAGGTCGTATTGTTATTATCACATTTAAAGTTTGTAAGTCTAAGATTATCGCTAAACGATAATCATTATTAAGTTGTTTAAACCTTGTATTTGTAATAAAAGCTATGGTTTGTATTGTAAAAACGAATGCAGTTTTTGAAAAATGTCTCATATAGAGGTCAATACCTCGCGATGAAATCATATGTTATTGTATTCGTCCTTATGGTTAAGGTCGGGTTATGACAAGCATCAACCGAAATGCGGGAGTTGTTGAATCAAACCCAAGAGTTGTCGGAGAAGAGTTATATTCGACTGAGTAGCTCGCCTTGGGGTGCTTCGGTCTTGTTTGTGAAGAATAAAGATGTTAGTATGCGTATGTGCATTGATTACCGTGAATTCAATAAAGTAACGATAAAAGATCATTATTCTTTGCCTCAGATTGATGATTTATTTGATCAACTCCAAGAAGCGTATTATTTCTCTAAAATTGATTTACGATCCGGCTACCATCAAGTGCGGATTCATGACGAAGATATTGAGAAAACGGCCTTTTGAACTCTTTATGGGCATTTTAAATTTGCGGTGATGTCTTTTGGTCATACGAATGCGCCCGCAGGATTCATGGACCTCTTGAATCTAGTATGCCAACCGATGTTGGACAAATCGGTGATCGTGTTCATTGACGACATACTTATTTATTATAAGAGTATGAAGGAACATGAACATCATTTGCGTGAAGTGTTGAAGATGTTGCAAAAGGAGAAGTTATATGCTAAGTTTTCTAAATGCGAATTTTGGCTGAGGGAAGTGCAATTTCTTGGGCATAACTTTAGTAAAGAGGGAATTCAAGTGGACCCGGGGAAGATAGAGGCGATAGAGAATTGGGAACGACCGTCTACACCAATGGATATTTGTGTCAAGATCTTGAGTATGCATATTTGTGTCAAAAATAAAACTGCATATCGGAGGATTTGTAATGTAAAATATGTTGGAGGTCGTATTGTTATTATCACATGTAAAGTTTGTAAGTCTAAGATTATCGCTAAACGATAATCATTATTAAGTTGTTTAAACCTTGTATTTGTAATAAAAGCTATGGTTTGTATTGTAAAAACGAATGCAGTATTTGAAAAATGTCTCATATAGAGGTCAATACCTCGCGATGAAATCATATGTTATTGTATTCGTCCTTATGGTTAAGGTCAGGTTATGACATGTGGTATCAGAGTGTTGGTCTTAGAGAACCAGAGAATTTGCATTAGTGTGTCTTATCGAGTTTGTTAGGATGCATTAGTGAGTCTGGATTTTGACCGTGTTTGATTTCGAAAACTATTGCTTATCCTTGTTGGTTAAAAATTAATATGTAAATATTATGTAGTATTAACGTGCTAGTTGTTATGTGATAGATGTCTGGCTTAGAACTTATTATCACATTCAGCGACTCCGAACCAGACTCTTCAGATGGTGTTCCAGTCATTAATCTATCCGATAATGAAAACGACACCTTTGGGGAAGACTCACAAGTTCCAGATGAATCAATTGAAGAGGAACCGGAAAGTGATCCTGAGGAGGAAGAAATACAGGAAATTACGAAAGACAAGTTCGAACGAGGAAAGAAACGAAAGGCTACTGAAATGGAAAATCTAAATTCCGAGTCTAAAGAGGATGTTGTGGAACCAACTCTACCAGATACTTCCACACCTATTCCCGCTATTCCTATTAGTTCTATCCCGACATCCAGTTCTTCGGTTCCTCAGCCAAAACGCAGGGAGACAACCAGGATAACCTTTAAGCGATTTCTTTGAACACAAACGCTTTGGGTTAAATGATGCGCTGTTATTTTAAACCATGGGATTATATAATGTTTTGTATAATATTACTAGTGTGGTTTGCTTAATGTTTGATGTAAGATAAGCATATGTAAAATAGTGAAGTGTGAAATGCAATAATTTTCCTTGGTTAAGTATTATTTGGGTGGTAGTAATTGATTTTCGTACTAAGCTATTAAGTATGAACTTTAACGGGTAGGTACTACCCTAGATATAATTATAAAATGCTAATAAGAAGAAAAGGCTTTTATAATAATAACTGGTTCATATTATTAATAAGCTACGATGTACTGTAAATACATACTACATCTATAATATTCCATGTGAATAATTATTTTTTTTCATTCTTATTGAAGATTATGGCGCGATTGAACCGAATGACGGAACAAGAAATCCAGGAACTCATCAATCAGCGAGTGAACGACAGAATGTTATGGGTCGAGGCTGCAAGAGGTGCTGCAGTTAACCCAAGGGTGCACTTACAAAACTTTTCAAGGTTGCAAGCCCTCATCATTCAGTGGAACAGAAGGACCGGTCGGTTTAACCCGGTGGATCGAAAAGATTGAGTCTGTGTTTAAAATCAGTGGTTGTATTGAGAAGGACATGACCAACTATGCATCGTGCACCCTACAAGATAGTGCACTCACGTGGTGGAAAAACTATGTGAAGGCCGTAGGAGGAGATGTAGCTTATGATACTCCTTGGGAAGAATTCAAAACAATGCTAATCAACGAATATTGTCCAAGGAACGAGGTTAGGAAGTTGGAAGCTGAATTACGAAGCCTGAAAGCTGTTGGTACTGAACTCACCAACTACAATCAGCGATTCATGGAATTAGCTTTGCTATGTCCCGAATTGGTACCAACCGAAGAACGGAAGATTGAACTGTACAAAGACGGTTTGCCTAAAAAGGTCAAGGCAAATGTTACAGCATCCAAACCCAAGACTATTCATGAAGCTATCACCATGGCGAATGAATTGATGGACCAGATTATTCTAGATAAGAACACCGATGTCAAGACATCGGGAAACAAAAGAAAGTGGGAAGGTAATCATCAACAATCCAACAAGAAACAAGAAACCACGCAAGGTGCGGGTAGCGGTTCAAACTCAGGTTACAAAGGACGAAATCCTTTATGTAACAGATGCCACAAACATCACTCTAGTTATTGTAACGTGGTGTGCAACAATTGTAATCGAAAAGGTCATCTTGCTGAAGATTGTAGGGTTTCCGCTACAAATACAAACGGTACCAAGACTCCTGCCACCAATGCAAATAGAACTGCCTTGGCCACTGTTACTTGTTATGGGTGTGGGAAACAGGGTCATTATAAGAGCCAGTGTCCGAATCCAGAGAAGAATAATGGATCTGCACGTGGAAGAGCATTTATTATTAATGCTAGAGAGGCGTGTGAAGACCCGGAGCTTGTTACGGGTACGTTTACCATTAATAACTTATCCGCATCTATTATATTTGATACTGGTGCCGATAGAAGTTACGTGAGTAGAGACTTTTACGCTAAATTGATTTGTTCATCATTACCTCTAGATGCTAAGTACATGATTGATTTAGCTAATGGTAAACTAATTAAAGCCAATAAAATTTGCCGTGATTGTAAAATAAATTTAGCCGGAGAAACATTTAAGATTGATTTGATACCCGTAGAATTAGGAAGTTTTGATGTAATAGTCGGCATGGACTGGATGTCCAAAATAGGAGCTGAAGTTGTGTGCGCCAAGAAGGCAATTCGCATTCCTCGTAAGGATAAAACGCCAGTAATGATTTATGGAGAGAAGGGTAACTCAAAGCTAAAACTCATTAGTTATTTGAAAGCTCAAAAGTGCTTGAAGAAAGGGTGCTATGCTATCTTAGCACATGTTAATAAAGTCGAAACGAAGGAGAAAGTGAAGAGCATCAATGACGTGCCTGTGGCAAGAGATTTTCCTGAAGTCTTTCCGGAAGAGTTGCCGGGATTACCTCTATTTAGATCTGTAGAATTTCAAATAGATCTAGTACCAGGAGCTGCACCAGTGGCTCGTGCTCCATATAGAATTGCACCATCTGAGATGAAAGAGTTACAAAGCCAGTTACAAGAATTACTGGACCGTGGTTTCATTCGACCGAGCACTTCACCGTGGGGAGCTCCGATTTTATTCGTCAAGAAGAAAGACGGATCTTTCCGAATGTGTATAGATTATCGTGAATTAAATAAGTTAACTATCAAGAATCGGTATCCACTACCGAGAATTGATGACTTATTTGATCAATTGCAAGGATCATGTGTTTACTCAAAAATCGACCTAAGGTCGGGCTATCATCAACTACGCGTCAAAGAAGAAGATATTCCGAAAACTGCTTTTCGGACACCCTACGGTCATTATGAATTTTTGGTCATGCCGTTTGGATTAACGAATGCGCCAGCTGTATTCATGGACCTCATGAATCGAGTTTGTAGTCCGTATTTAGATAAGTTTGTTATCGTTTTCATTGACGATATTCTTATCTATTCCAAGAGTGAGCAAGAGCATGAACAGCATTTAAGATTGGTATTAGAATTGTTAAGAAAAGAACAATTATACGCCAAATTTTCTAAGTGTGCGTTTTGGTTGAAAGAAGTGCAATTTCTTGGCCATGTTGTTAGTAGCAAAGGAATTCAGGTTGACCCAGCTAAAATTGAGGCCATTGAAAAATGGGAGACTCCTAAGACACCAACGCAGATACGCCAATTTTTGGGTTTAGCCGGTTATTATAGAAGGTTTATTCAAGATTTTTCCCGAATAGCTAAACCATTGACAGCGTTAACACAAAAAGGGAAGAAGTACGAATGGACCTTTGAGCAGGAGAGTGCATTTCAATTACTCAAGAAGAAGTTGACCACGGTACCTATTTTATCGTTACCTGAAGGGAACGATGATTTTGAGATATATTGTGACGCTTCGCGACAAGGTTTTGGTTGCGTCCTTATGCAACGAAAGAAAGTTATTGCATACGCATCCCGACAATTGAAGATTCACGAGCGGAATTATACGACGCATGATCTAGAATTAGGGGCAGTAGTGTTTGCATTGAAGATATGGAGACACTATTTATATGGAGTTAAATGCACTGTGTTTACTGATCATAAAAGCCTTCAACATATTTTCGATCAGAAACAGCTGAACATGAGGCAACGTAGGTGGGTCGAGCTGATAAACGACTACGATTGTGAGATTCGCTATCATCCCGGGAAAGCGAATGTAGTGGCCGACGCTTTAAGCAGAAAGGAACGAGAACCAATTCGAGTACGAGCAATGAACATAAAAATTCGCATGAATCTCAACTCACAAATCAAAGAGGCTCAACGAGAAGCTCTTACTAAAGAAAACATAGGAAATGAAATAATGAAGAAGTATGGGAAACAACTCATTATGCGGGAAGATGGAATTCGATATTTTGCAAACCGTATTTGGGTACCAAAGTTGGGTGGATTAAGGAAGTTAATATTGAATGAGGCACATAAGACAAGATACTCGATACATCCTGGAGTTGGAAAGATGTATCAAGATCTTAAGACGCATTATTGGTGGCCTAATTTGAAGACAGACGTTGCAACATATGTTGGGGAATTTTTAACTTGTTCCAAAGTCAAAGCAGAACACCAGAAGCCGTCAGGATTACTTCAACAACCAGAAATCTCAGAATGGAAATGGGATGGTATTACCATGGATTTCATCACAAAATTACCTAAGACTGCCTGGGGTTATGACACCATTTGGGTAATAGTTGATCGTCTCACCAAATCTGCACATTTCTTGCCTATAAAGGAAACAGATAGAATGGAGAAACTATTACGATTATACATAAAGGAAATTGTTTCAAGGCATGGAATACCTATTTCCATTATATCCGATCGTGATAGTAGATTTACATCAAAGTTCTGGCAATCACTACAGGAGGCCCTAGGAACTCGTTTGGATATGAGTACCGCATATCATCTGCAAACTGACGGGCAGAGTGAAAGAACAATTCAGACTCTTGAAGACATGCTTAGGGCATGTGTGATCGATTTTGGAAACAGATGGGATAAATATCTACCATTAGCAGAATTCTCGTATAATAATAGTTATCATGCGAGCATTAAAGCTGCACCATTCGAAGCACTGTATGGAAGGAAGTGTAGATCCCCTATCTGTTGGAACGAAGTAGGAGATCGACAATTAACTGGACCCGAGATCATCCATGAAACTACTGAGAAGATAGTGCAAATCAAGGAGAAATTGAAAACAGCCCGTAGTCGCCAAAAGAGCTACGCCGATGTCCGAAGGAAACCATTAGAGTTTCAGATCGGTGACATGGTTATGTTAAAGGTGTCACCTTGGAAAGGTGTAATACGTTTTGGAAAAAGAGGTAAACTGAACCCAAGGTATATAGGCCCGTTCAAGATCATCGAACGCATTGGACCGGTAGCTTATCGACTCGAATTACCACAACAACTCGCCGGAGTACATAATACATTTCACATCTCAAACCTTAAGAAATGTCTTGCAAAGGAAGATCTCACCATTCCTCTTGAAGAAATTCAAGTCAACGAGAAACTACAATTCATAGAAGAACCAGTAGAAATCATGGACCGTGAGGTTAAACGGCTTAAGCAGAGCAACATACCAATCGTCAAGGTTCGTTGGAATGCTCGAAGGGGTCCCGAGTTTACTTGGGAACGAGAGGATCAAATGAAACAAAAGTACCCACATTTGTTTCCCGATGACGCAAAATAGGTACAATTTTAAAATTTCGGGACGAAATTTATTTAACGGGTAGGTAATGTAACGACCCGGATTTTTCCGATCGTTTATTGCATATAAGATTAATATTTACATAAATTAAACCTTACCAACATGATAAGCAATCTAAATTGTTGAGATTTATGTTTTTGAAAAGAGTTTTACACAATGTTTGACCGTCCAATTTGACCGATGATATCACGAACTATATAACATACGATAATTATACGTCTGGGTATATATATGTATCTATATATATTTAACATGATCTAAGGATGTTTAACATCTCATTGTGTACTAATAACAATGAGTTGTAGGTATATTTTGAAACTACTAACTTAAGTTTTCAAAACGATAACTATACGTAACGTTCTTTGACATAAATACTTATAATCTATAATACTTATACATGCATCGTATAGATATGTATTTAATCACTTTTAAAGGGCTTACATACATAAAACAATATAAGTATATTTACAAAAGATAGCTATATTTGAATCCTCGTTCCGTTTTCTCAAAGATTTCTATACGTATACCTAGGGTATATGTACCGGTATCATACCCATCTTCTAGATGTATTTACTATTGGTATATACATGTCAATTCAACATCTATTCAGCTCTTGTTCATGCCCTTAAGGCTAGGTAACTAGAATTGGAAGTATGCATGACTAATTTTACAAAATAACAAAATGAAAATTTGTCCATGTTCCCTATTTTCACATTTTTAAGACCTCCCCCCATTCCATTTCTAATTCAATCTTTTACCTTCCTTTCCTAGCTAAACACACACATATTCATGAGCCTTAAACATCTCAGCAAACAACCATGAAGATCTAGCTTCAAAAACAACACTTAAACATCATAAGAAAATCTTTCCAAGAACACTTCAAAAATCCTTCCAAATTTACAAGTTTACTTCCAACCTTTTGATCCAACTCCACCACTCTTTTTGTTCTAGGATTTTACTCATCTTTTACAGCAATCTTGTCCAAGTAACTTGAGGTAGTAACCTTGTTCATAATTTTATTCGATTCATATTTATATAGCTATCTTATTTTGTGATATAAAATTTTAACAACAAGAACATAGTTTGAATGATTTCAAATTTGTTCGCAAACTAAATAGATCCTTCTAACTTAACTTTTAAAATACTTCAAGACTTTTAATATATAATAATGATATGCTAATTTAACAAGATACAACTTGTTTTTACAAAGAACACTTTAAAACTGAATCTATGTCGTCGGAGTGTAACCGGAGGCTGTTTTGGGTTGGATAATTAAAAACTATCTTGAACTTTGAATTAGAAGTTCATGTTCTGGAAAAATGATATTTCTTATGAATATGTTAACACATAAAAATTTCATGGTTTAATTCAAAGTATAAGTATTTTTAGAAAAATGACCATTAAATGTTGTTTTTATGACAAAAATGATTACTTTCATAAGATTCACCTAGAGTTTGGACTATAACCTGTGATTCCGAATGTAAACCAAGGTATTTACAGTTCATATTCTTAAAATTTGACTCGATCCAAGGAAGTGGCAAGTTGAATCAACAAAAACGGAGTTGTAACGAAGAAACTACGACTAAAATAAGATCGGGTATCCAAAGCTTGTTTAACAACGAAAATAATTGGAGAAAAATTAAATAAATCATATCTTTCCTAATTAATATGATATTTCATATATATTTACTCATGATTTAATTTTATATATTTCAGGACCACCCGTAAACAACACGAGAAGATTAATCATAAGACCTCATGTACGTACGCAACACGTCATTTGACAACACGGTACTTTATGTACGCAACACGTCATTTGACAACACGGTACCGTGGGTCAAGATTAATTCCGATCAACATGAATACGATGGGGTCTTTATTTTTTTTAGCAACTAATTGTGGACTACTAACATCGGACTGCTAACTACGGACTAAGAAATTATTAAAAGTATTAAAAGTATATATATGAAACGTTTATTTCTTAAAAAGAAAATATGTTGATATATCATATATATGGTTAGGTTCGTGATATCTATCGGAGACCAAGTCGAGTTAAATACCTTCAAGGAAAAGGTGAGTATATAGTCCCACTTTTAAACTCTAAATATTTCGGGATGAGAATACATGCATTTTATGATTTACGTTATAGACACAAGTACTTAAAAATATATTCTACGTTGAGTTGTACCACTGGCATATCTCCCTGTAACTTGGTAACTACTATTTACATGCGGTATTGTAAATGCGAATCCTGTTGATAGATCTATCGGGCCTGACAACCCCAACCGGACTGGACGACCAGTATTCAACGGTTGCACAGTACTTCGTTTCGGTGACTACACTTGGTACGGTGTAGTAAGATTTCATAATAAAGGGAATATGCGACGTTGATTAAATGTTAAGTATGGTTATCAAGTGCTCAACAACTTAGAATATTTTTATTGAAACGTTTATATATGAAATCTTGTGGTCTATATTTATAACGCTGCCGGCATTAAACCTATATCTCACCAACTTTATGTTGACGTTTTAAGCATGTTTATTCTCAGGTGATAACTAAAAGCTTCCGCTGCAACATGTTGAATTTAAGCAAGATCTTGAGTATGCATATTTGTGTCAAAAATAAAACTGCATATCGGAGGATTTGTAATGTAAAATATGTTGGAGGTCGTATTGTTATTATCACATTTAAAGTTTGTAAGTCTAAGATTATCGCTAAACGATAATCATTATTAAGTTGTTTAAACCTTGTATTTGTAATAAAAGCTATGGTTTGTATTGTAAAAACGAATGCAGTTTTTGAAAAATGTCTCATATAGAGGTCAATACCTCGCGATGAAATCATATGTTATTGTATTCGTCCTTATGGTTAAGGTCGGGTTATGACAAGCATCAACCGAAATGCGGGAGTTGTTGAATCAAACCCAAGAGTTGTCGGAGAAGAGTTATATTCGACTTAGTAGCTCGCCTTGGGGTGCTTCGGTCTTGTTTGTGAAGAATAAAGATGTTAGTATGCGTATGTGCATTGATTACCGTGAATTCAATAAAGTAACGATAAAAGATCATTATTCTTTGCCTCATATTGATGATTTATTTGATCAACTCCAAGAAGCGTATTATTTCTCTAAAATTGATTTACGATCCGGCTACCATCAAGTGCGGATTCATGACGAAGATATTGAGAAAACGGCCTTTTGAACTCTTTATGGGCATTTTAAATTTGCGGTGATGTCTTTTGGTCATACGAATGCGCCCGCAGGATTCATGGACCTCTTGAATCTAGTATGCCAACCGATGTTGGACAAATCGGTGATCGTGTTCATTGACGACATACTTATTTATTATAAGAGTATGAAGGAACATGAACATCATTTGCGTGAAGTGTTGAAGATGTTGCAAAAGGAGAAGTTATATGCTAAGTTTTCTAAATGCGAATTTTGGCTGAGGGAAGTGCAATTTCTTGGGCATATCGTTAGTAAAGAGGGAATTCAAGTGGACCCGGGGAAGATAGAGGCGATAGAGAATTGGGAACGACCGTCTACACCAATGGAAATCCGAAGTTTTCTCGGATTAGACGGTTATTATCGTCGGTTTATTCAAGACTTTTCAAAGATCACTTCTCCATTAACCAAATTAACAAGGAAGAACGTGAAGTTTAATTGGGAAAATGAGCAAGAAATTTCTTTTCAATTATTGAAAAAAAAAGTTGACTCAAGCTCCGGTGTTGGTGTTACCAGAAGGAGCTGATGATATGAGGGTGTATTGTGATGCTTCGATAAACGGGATCGTGGTGTTCTCATGCAAAGAGGTAAAGTCATCACTTATGCCTCGAGACAACTAAAGGAAAACGAGAGGAACTACCTGACTCATGATCTTGAGTTAGCGGCGGTGGTTCATGCCTTGAAAATTTGGCGCCACTACTAGTATGGTGTCAAGTTTACGATTTATATGGTTCATAAGGGTTTGAAATATCTCTTTGATCAACATGACTTGAACAACCGTCAGCGTCGATGGCTGGAGCTTTTGAAGGATTACGATTGTGAAATACTTTACCATCCGGGTAAGGCTAATATTGTGGCAGATGCGTTGAGCCGAAAGAACCAATATCCGGGGATACGAGTAAAATCATTACGCGTAACCATTACAAATGATTTTCTCGTGAAACTGGGTGAGGTTCAAGTTGAAGCTTTTGTTCATAATAAACATGAAGAGCAGATAAAGGGACAAACGGAGTCCCTTACATTGGGACCGCACGGATTGTTGTCCTTTAACGATAGAGTTTGGGTGCAAAAGATGGGTGAATATTAAATGGTTATACTCGATGAAGCAGAAAAATCAAGGTATTTCATTCATCCGGGTGCAACAAATATGTATCTCGATTTGAAGAAAGAGTATTGATGGCCCGGTATGAAGCATGAAATTACCAAGTATGAGGAACAATGTGTTACCTGTCTTCTTAAGGCTGAGCACAAAAAGCTTTACGGTACTTTGCAACCGTTGGAGATTCCGAAATGGTAATAGGAGCATCTTACCATGAATTTTATCACGAAATTGCTAAAAACGGTGAAAACCTAATTTGATACTATAAAGGTGATCATTGCTAAATTAACGAAAAGTGCATTGTTTCTTCCTATTCGAGATTCATTTTCTTCGTAGACATTGGCAAGGTTATTCATAAAGGAGGTGATATCAAGACACGAAGTTCTGATTTCAATTATTTTGAATCGTGAAACGCGTTTTACTTCTCGACTTTGAGGTACGTTTCATGAGGAGATGGGTACTCAATTGCATTTGAGCACCACGTATCATCTTCAAACAGAAGTTCTAAGCGAACGTACCATTCAAACTTTGGAGGACATGCTTCGTGCGTGTGTAATAGATTTCGTTGGAAGTTAGGATCAGCATTTACCCTTGGTGGAATTCTCGTACAACAATTATTTTCAAACTAGTATCGGAATGCCACCATATGAAATGCTTTATGGAAGGAAATGCCGAACCCAGATTTGTTGGGGTGAGAGAGGACAGAAAGAAGTCAGGGGTACCGATGTGGTTCTTGAGACAAACCGAAAAAATTGATATGATTCGTGCTCGTCTTAAAGCAGCATAAAATAGACAAAAATATTATGCGGATAAATGTAGGCGGCCGATTGAGTTTCAAGAAGGTGATTTGGTGATGCTTAAGGTTTCGCCATGGAAGGCTATAATTCAGTTCCGAAAACGGCAAAAATTGCTCCTTGGTTTATAGGACCATTTAAAATCTTGGCTCGTGTTGATAAAGTTGCGTATATACTAGGGTTACCCGAAGAGCTTGAGGGGATCCATAAACATTTCATATTTCCTATCTTCGTAACTGTCTTGTGGATGACTCAATGTAGGTGCCATTGGAGGAAATTACTCTAAATAATAAAAAAGAGTATGTTGAAGAACCGGTGGCAATCCTTGATGAAAATGTCAAGGCGTTACGTAACAAGGAGGTAAAGACCTTTAAGGTGCAATGGCGACAATGAAAGGGTTCGGAGTTTACGTGGGAAATATAAGAGTTTGTGATGAAATACCTCCCTTCTATACATAAGGCTTGAATCACGAGAGCGTGATCTGTGGGGGAGAGTTGTAAAGTTCCTGCCTGGCCTGTATGTTATACTGTGCGTCACGCAGGAATTTTGTGCTTCGCGCAGATGTGTTGACAAGCAGGAAGGACTTGTTTGTAAATATTTTAAATTGGGGACCTAAGTGAAAATTTTCATGGGAACGAGATGGAGACTTGAAACATATTTGGAACATTCACTTGTCCATTTCCATCCCAAAATAAACACACTTTTAGAGAGAGGAAGTAAATTCTTGTGAGAGGAAGCCTAGATTGGTTAAGAAGGAGACCATCCAAGCTCAAATCAAGACCTACACTTGTTGTAGCTGCTCTCTAGTCTTATTTTACACTTGAGGTAAAACCCTAACTCGAATTTTATGGTTTGAATTCGGATTAATTAGGGTTTGTGCAAGTGTTGGGTTAAGAAACCCAATTTCTCATGAAATTGGGGGTTTTGATGGGTGAAAGTTGTCATTCACCCAAATTGTGGTGGTCTAAGGTTTTGATGATGAATTTGTAAGTTTGAGTCTTGAAATTGTTAGTGTAATCACTAGAACACATGTGTATTAGTGATTATGTTGTTTCAAAATTGTGCAAGCATGATTTTGAGTGTTGAACTTGTATGAGTCAAAATTAGTGAAATGGGTTTTGTGTTGGGTGATTAAGTACTTAGGTACTTAATAGGTTTCTATTTGGTAAAAGAATACATAATCACTAGATTAAAGTTTCTTGTACGTAACGCCCAAGTCAAGATAAATAAGGAAGCATATCTGTATCGGATTGTTAGAGACAAAGCCACAGGCTTGATCACCTTTAGCCGCTGGCTAAACTTGCAGAAAGGCAGTTTCTTGAGCTTGAAGAACAAGTAAAATG
Organism: Rutidosis leptorrhynchoides; assembly: GCF_046630445.1. Lineage (NCBI taxonomy): Eukaryota > Viridiplantae > Streptophyta > Magnoliopsida > Asterales > Asteraceae > Rutidosis > Rutidosis leptorrhynchoides. The sequence continues at coordinate 563,034,254 of NC_092335.1, forward strand.
CGTAAAACTGATAACCGACTTAGGCTTAGCCGCCGACTAAATCTATTCTAGCGGCCGTCTAGACTTAATTTTCTGGCCCTATAAATAGATGACGAATTTTCCAGTTTAAGGTGTGTATTCAGTTTTAGGGTTAGCCACGAAAAGTTAAGAATTATTTTAGGTTTTAGCTTACTTTTCAAGTTGTAATCAAGCAATATTTCATTCAATTCAAGTTTCTTTTTACCTAATCAAGGTACTTCATCTTTTATATTCTCGTATGTCTTATTTAAAGTTTATTTTACTGTTTTTACGTTTCTGTTCGTCTACCATTATGAAAAAAACGTTCATAGTGGTTGCTGGGACGAACACTAATTTATTTGAGATTTAAAGATGAAGCCGTCCGCTGTGAGTATTCTAGCAGCCGGCTGGATCTCACTTAGCCACCGGCTTTCAGCTTCGATTTGTACAGTTTCTGGTTTTAAAGAGATGTATGATTATGTTTTCGTGATTGCTGTTTGATCTGTTTATTGCATATTTGATCTGTTTACTGCTGCCATGTTCTAAATCTTTATTTGCATGCTTAATGATTAAGTAATAAGAGTTAGGATTAACTAGTAATTAATTCTAAGTAAGCTTTTACTCGATTCATCTAATTTTGGAGATTAATCACATCAATAAAGTATTTGGATTACATGAAGTTTAGTTAAAGATCATGTGTAGTAATGAATCTAGATGAACATTAATTGTGCTCGTATAATAAATTCACTATTGTTATGTTTAATCGAAGATCCCTTGCTTATGGGAAATCAATTGTCAATTACATGAAAGCTTAGTCAAAGATTAATTTTCAGCTAGTAACTTGAATTGATCTGATTAGGTTTATCAGCTTATCTAATTGTTAGTCTGGGTGAATGTTGCCTTAGTCCACACCACAAGATTAAGAATACATTTATCATGTGATTATTTGAATGCTATAAGTTAGGATATTGACTTTGAACACCTACTTAGTTAATATGTGCTTTAAATCCTACTTTGTGAACTTTATGTGATAACTAGCTTAACCTTTTTAGGAATGATAGTTGGTCTATGATTATTGTTTTGCTATTTATTAATGAGTAATGGAACTACCCTATATTAATTCTCTCATAATTTATTCGTCCTAGTAATCACTTGCTTTTATTTTATTTTACTATCCTTTATTTTCTTTCAATTTACTAAAATTTAAGTTACTTCATATTCTATCTCTTTTGAGATAGTCTTATCAAAGCTAAAACAAAGACATGCTATTATAATAATAATAATAATAATAATAATAATAATAATAATAATAATAATAATAATAATAATAATAATAATAATAATAATAATAATAATAATAATAATAATAATAATAATCCAACATCTAAAATAAAAACAACTTATATCGGCTACCTGTGATCTCATGGGACGATACCTAACTTACGAATTGCTCTACTACCTTGATCGGATTTTGTTGCTCGTTAGCGTGTTAAAAGTGAAAAGTAAATTAGATAATATAAATTTAAAAGTTAAGAATAATCTAAGCACTTCGCACACACTTTTGCAAATCAAATTTTTGGCGCCGCTGCTGGGGATTACGGTAAAAATATGTATAACAAATTTATTTTTGATTTATCGATGTTTCTTGATGGATGTTGTCTAACAATCGTTAGGCGGTAGGTTGCTGGATTGTTCGATATAAAGGGCTATGCCTATGTACCTATTGTTCCCTTGCCATTACAAATTGAAAAATTGTTAATTCGAAAGTTTATTTGGTATTATTTGTTATTAGAGATAAAAGTTGTTAGCATAAATATTATATATTAATTATTATCACAAGATTAAACTAATTAATCTTATTAAAATATTATTCTTAGATAATAATTTCCTCATATCTTCCGTTCTTAATTCAATTCTTTATTTAAATTAAAGACTAAATAACTAAATTTCCTTAAATAAACCCTAAAATCTAGAACTAAAAATAATTCCTATAAATCTAATTTTAAATATTTCTTTTATTTTTCATACGACATATGACTACTCGATCTAAGAACCCCGTCTTAAAGACTCTCTTGTAAGGAAACTAAATTTCGAGGAAGGAGAACCTTCTTTTCGACCTCCGTCTCCTCCAATTTCTGATTCTAATAGTTTGAGAACTATTTTTGATTCAGACTCTAAAATGGGAGAAGCTAATTCAATGGAAGCTTTGACGAAGGCTAATCATCGGGTTTAGGATTCGATTACTCAACCAGAAATAAGAGATCAATTTGAAATTAAGGGTCCGATTATTTCATTTAATTAAAGATAATCAATTTAGAGGTACTGAAAAGGAGGATGCCAATGATCATCTTCGCCAGTTTAAGGAAATTTGCAATTTGTTTAAATTAGTGGGGTTAAAATGGTTATCTACCTAAGGTTATTTTCGTGGTATCTTAAATATAGTGCTAAGGAATGGTCGAACTCTTTACCTAAAGGGGATATTACTAATTGGGATACCATGGTTGAAATTTCTTTAACTAGGTTCTTTCTAGTTTTTAATTTGTTACTCTACAAACCGAGATTGCTAACTTTAGGAAGAATAATAATGAAACTCTATATGTTGCATGGGTTCAGTTTTGGTCACTTGCATAGAACGTGTCCGCAACATGGTTTGAATACTTTTCAAATTGTGACTGTCTTTTATAAAGGATGTGATATAGCAACTAGAAGGGAGATATATACTTTAGCTGGGGGTAACATTATGAGTAGGACTGCTGATGAGGCTCATACACTAATTGATAAGTTGGTTGCTCACTCACATGAATAACACCAAGATCTTGGAGTTTCTCGTTCGGTAAGTGATATAGGTTATGACTCTGAGGATGTTTTAAAAGCGATGAATGATGAGTTAGGGAATTTAAGTAGACGTATGAAAAAGCTTAATAAAGAGATGCATGTGATGAAAGTAGGATGTGAGAAGTGTAATGGTCCACATCTAACCAAGGATTGTGTTAACAGTTTAACAATGGAACAGGTTGAAAATGTGTCTTATGCGGGTCAAAACTTTCAAAATGGGAATCCTAATTTTTGTAAGGTCAGCTCCTTTTCCAAATGCTTTTAGAAATCCACCGGGTTTCTACCCAACTAGAGCGCCCTTCATTCCAACCACCAAAAAAGCGATCAAATCTTGAAGAAAATTACCTTTATTAAAAACTAGAACGAGGCTAATGAAGTGATCAAAACTCAACTAGCTCAAGTTCAAAATAATCACCAAGCCTCTATCCAAAGTTTAGAGCTGTAAGACCCGTTATTCGTACGACTTATATATGTATACATATACATACATAAATGTATATTATGGATTTGTCGTATTATAAATGTATATACGTGAAGTTCATGCGACGTATAAATAATACATGTAAATGTAAATATATGCTATATATATGTAGCATACGATAGGTAGACAAAACGTGTATGTATGTGGTGCGTATCGAAGTTATGAAGTGTATGTACGCATGCATGCATGAGAATAGACGAGTGCATGGGAATGTGTGTGTGTATATATATATATATATATATATACGTATATGCATGGCGAGATTGTGAAAGTATTCATGCGTTGGAACGAGACGTGTAAGCACGTGTACGTATATGTATAGAAAATATATACGAGTATCGAATATATATATGGATATAGAGCATGTGGATTGTTCGAGGCATGGTTTAAGTGTTTTTATCTTGATGTACACTGCATGCATGTATATAGTGTACGCGAGTTAAGTGATGAAGTGTTATAAGTGCATGTTTAGGATCGTACGTTGCGAGTATGAAGCTTGCGAAGCGTTTACGAGTGGAAGGGTTGTGGTGCTTGAAAAATGGTCAAAGTATGCCTACGATCGCGGCGCGGGACTTGATGGTCGCGGCATGGAGAATCAAGGAGTTCAGCATCAGCAGCTCGACAAAATGGATCCCAGACCGAGGCAAAACCCGCGGCGCGGAGGGGTTCGGTCGCGGCGCGACCCCTCTGGGTGTTTGGTTCGAAATTTCGTAAAATGGAGGGTTTTTCGAGGGCGTTTTGGTCATTTCACGTATGGGGTAGATTTAAGCCCCAATTCTGGTCCACTCATTCATTTATTTCATTTCTTTTTCTTTTTCTTCTCCATTTTCTCTCATTTCCTTCAAAACCACAATTGATTCAATGTGTGATTTGGAAGGGAAGAAGCGGAATTCAATCTTTGGAGAAAGAAGAAACGTTGTTCTCCTTGTTCTTAGCTACAAGTTGATACTAGCGGTAAGCTCTAACTCCGAATTTCATTTTCGTGTTCATCATCCAAATCTAGGGCTTTTGATTGTATGTTCATTAATGGAACCCCACTAGTTGATAATGGAAGATGATAACTAGGATTCGGGTTTATAAGTGATGAAGGCGAGTTTTGGGTTTGGTGAGCGAGTTTAAACATGTAAGACTTGCAAAGAGTGAATAATCACTAGTATTAGTGATTATTAAAGTAGTGGAAACCATTTGTGTACATTTGGTTGACTAATTTTGAATAGAGTCAAAATTAGGGTTTGTTGGTAATTTCGGTTTGATTGTTGTATGTGTAAGGTTTATAAACTTAAAATGAGTTAAGTTAAAGTATAAACGTAAGTTAATGGCGTTTTGAAGTTAAAACTAGCAAATGGTGAGATGTTGACTTTTTAAGGGTCAAAATGGGTTTTTGAGCGAAACTCGAGTTAAAATACGTTCGAGTGCTTAAGTTGGTACATTTAGGTATTTCGAGTACGCGGGAATTGGTCTTGTTGGTTTTGGACCTTCGAGTAGCGTTAAAAGTGCAAAAGGATGTGATTTGTACTTGTTGTTCATTTGGGCAGGTCGAGAGTCTAAATGAGTTTGTATTGATGATTATATGATAAATGGAATAGGTACGTTCCATTGGCATTTAAGGTGAGTCCAAATGCGGGATTGGATTGCACTTCATCGAGGCATTTAAGGTGAGTGTAAATTTACTATGCGTGTATGTATGCATAGGATGGGTGCGTGTGTGTAGAGTGACCCTTGCTCGGGTTTACTCTATGTTTGTGTGGGAGAATGGACCCCTCTTGTGCTTCGGGTCCATGTGATACACTTATGCATTTTAGGTTACTACCCTTGATGTTGTGATTGACTAGCGTCTTGGATAAACCCTTTGGCGATGGGTTTTGCTAGTATTTGTCGTGGAGATGATTCGGGTAGTGAGTCGCGTGATGTTCGGATTCACTAAGGTGAGTGAAGTTCGGCCAACCCTATTGTGATGTTTGACTAAGGTATGAGTCGCGTGATGTTCGAATTCATAAAGGCGCGTGAAGTTCAGCCATCCTTAATAGTCAAGTGGTTTGAAGGTAGTGAGTCGCGTGAAGTTCGGATTCACTAAGGCGCGTGAAGTTCGACCAACCTTCATGTGGTTTAGGTTAAGGGGTTAGCCTTATTGATGTTGTTGATTATATTTATTGTTTATCCGTATATACTTATTGTTGTGTTGTAGCTAATCTTGTGGCGTTAGCTTGGTGTTGACGTAGCATGTAGCTACTTTGTGTATGTGCTATTTGTAGCTTGTTTACCATGCGGAGGCGGTATGTGTTTACTATTGTGCTTGGTGATGCGTAGTCATTTTATGCATATGTATGTGTATAGTACCTTTACATTCAGTAAGCATTAGCTTACCCTCTCGTTGTTGATATTTTTATAGGTTCGTGTGATGGCAGCACGGGTAAGCGTGGGATTAGAGATCTTGGCTAGGTTGCTTTAGAAGATCTTGCTTATGGACTCGATTTAGGATTGGGGAGCGTAGTCCCAATCACCATGCTCGGTTTTGTGTAAAAGTAACTAGTCGGGTCATGTGACGTATATTGGTTTAGTCAAATGGGTCATGAGTATAACCCGGTTTATGATTTAATTATGTAATGTACGTTTTATTAAAGTCGTTAGATGTAATGTGATAACAAATACGTTTGGAAATTGTGTAATGGGACCTAAAGTGTTATTTAATGTTTATTAAAAAGGAAAAAAATTTATGGGCCGAAAATCGACGGGTTGGGTCGTTACAAGTGGTATCAGGGCATGGTCTAAGGGATTTAGGCGACTTGAGATTGGTGCCTAGACTTAGACTTTTTGTGTTTGCTTGTTGTTGTGGGACTTGTAGGAGTACGGGTCGGACGAGACTATAGTTAGTGCCTGAGTGTGTAGGTTAACTAACTAGGATGGTGTTTGTGTTGCACTTATCTTTTTGCATGCGCTTATTATTGCGTTGTGGTTGTCATTGAGCAAGATGGTCGTTGTACTAATGAGTTAGTACGAAGTGCGTGCGTAATAAGGACTTGCAAACCTTATTACAGGTGCAGATCGTGTCTACAAGTGATGTACGATGAGTGTCGAGCAAGATGGGGCGGTTTGATGCGTATGGTTAATTTTCGTTCGTGTTTAATCGGTTTCTTGCATTCTTTAGAATGGCGACAGGAAGAGGTGCATCGAGTGAGGAACGAAATAACAACGATGAGTTTGCAGCTAGGGTTGAAGTCGAGGTTGCAAAGCAAGTGAAAACAATTCGAGAAGAGTTCGAAAGAAGGCTTATCGAGCCTCAGGGTAATGGTAATGAGGAGTTTAGTTACAAGGAGTTTCGAGCAACTAAACCTCCTATGTACTACGGAGATCCCGATCCATTAGTGAGTACCGGTTGGATCTCAAATGTCGAAGGGTGTTTTCGCACTATTGAATGCCCTCCCTAAAAGAGGACAAGACTCGCTACTAGTTTATTACGGGGTAATGCGAAGAATTGGTTGGATGGTAAGATAGATATCATTGGTGAAGAACCGTTCATGAGGTTATCGTGGGACGATTTTAAGAAGGAATTCTTCGAGGAGTTCCGGACGCAAGCCGATTTGTCGGAATTGCGTGATGAGTTGCGAAATTTGCAACAAGGTTCTATGGATTTGAATACTCTAAAGGCGACCTTTATGACGAAGGCTCGTTTTTTCCCGGAGTATAACGGAAGAGATAGTATGTTGATGGGAGATTTCTATCGAACTTTGAATGATGACTTGCGGAACAAAATTAGCCTTGGTCAAGTAAAATCATTTGCGGAATTATTCGCCGTGGCTGGGGGTTTCGAATTGCATTCGCGGTCGATGGTTAGTGAACCTTCAAGTAAGAGAAGGGTCGATTCTTATGGCGCTCCAAGTAAGAAGACTAAGAGTGCAATTGGAGGTACGAGTAATGTGGGGAAAGGAACATCGAATTCTAGTGCGTCTAGATGTTTCAAGTGTGGCCAAAGAGGTCACAAGTTTTGAGAGTGCCCGGCATCGGGTGAAGGTGATGTTGTGTGTTTTAATTGTCATGGAAAAGGGCATCGCAAAGCGGAGTGTCCCGCGCTAGGGACGACGAACGTCATGAGAAGACGATGAGGTACATTTATGTTGTTTTTTGTATAACGTACTTTTGTGTTAAATGAAGTGTGAGTGTAGGCCTTAGCTAAATTTTATTCTCCGTTGGAAATAATAGTAGCGGGTGGTCGGCCTACGATTGTGATTTTGTTTTACACTCGGTAGAGTGTGTTGCTTGTTTGATGCCTTGACTTTTGCGTGAGTCTTTGTTGCATAGGTATTTTGTGATATGGTGTTCGGGTCGTTAAGCTCGCTTGAGTGAGACCTGTAGGACATTGGAGGCGATAGTGTCCTAGTGAGTGGAATAATTATGCATGTACGTATATAATGTATTTATTTGTGTAGTGTGAAATGTGAAGTGTCGAGATGCTAAGACACCACGTTTCACGTGACGAGTGAAGTGTCGAAGTGTTAAGACACCACTCCGGAAAGTAAATTTGACGGGTGAAGCATCGAGGTGTTAAGATGCCACTCGGAGTGAAGTATCGAGGTGTTAAGATGCCACCCGGGGGGTTAGTGTACACGGTGTTAAGTACACTAATGGATGTTGTGAACTCCGATGGTCTTTCACGAGGCCAAAAGAGCGTGTGTTGATGGTTAGTGTTATCCGTTAGGATTCACTATAGTGTAGCAGTGCGCGATGTTGCACTACTCGTTGAGTAATCGAGGCCGAAAGAGCGTGGACGTGAAATGGATAGACGATTTGACTTATCCATACGGTATAGTGACTAGCAAATTCGAGTTAGTTCACTTGATGATCGACTAGCCTTATAGGTATAGTCTAGAGATGTGTGTTGACTTGGGTTGACTGTGTATAGTTAACCAAGTATATGGTAACGAGACCATAATGCAAATTGTACGATTGATGAAATTGACAAGGCGTGTCAATATATATTAGCAAGTGATACGGTGTCCGTTAGCAATCGAATGTGACGTGGTGAGTGATGTCAATTGATCTCACCTTGATGACCAAGATGGCGATTGGTGATTATGTGGCGAGTGTTGTACACTCTTGACGGCCACCTTTCTTTTATTTGTGTGTGATCGTGGTATGCCGTTCGAGAGGCATTTTCGTGGACCACGTACGAGTGCGAGTAAAGTCACGGGTGTTGACTAGTTTTGAAGTTTGTTGATAACTGTCATGACCCGAAAATTTCGGTCAAATTTAAACTCTGATAACTCCGACAAGATAAGCAAATTGATGTTTTGCATTAATATTTTTCATACATTTAATTAACCATTGGACTTTACCCTATGATTCACGAACAACCTATAATTTAATACTCGAAACCGTCATGATTTATATATGATTTTACTTTCTTAAATGAAAACATTTTATGATATAATAATTTCTATTATTTTAACCTCTTAATAAAATGATTTTGAATATAATTAGTTCTAGAAAACTAAATTTTATAATATTTATATATGAAATGATAAAAAAATTTACTATTAAACGATGCTATTTCAAATTAAAAATTTTACGTATTAAGTCGTTTTATTTTTATGATATAATTTTTGTATTTTTTTTTAAGAAACGAAGTTAAATTAAAAATGTACAATTTGGAAAACACAATGTACAACAACGTGTAGCTTAAATAGTTAAATTTAAATTAATTCATTTACTACTCATTGAATAGTAAATGAAACGAAATTAATTTATTTACTATTCACATTAAAGCGACATAATAGAAATTATTAATTATAAGTTACATAATATACCCCTGAAGTATTTAATAAATACGGTTTTTTAAAAATTTACGATACAAATTTGATTCTAAATTTATTATTATATTATTATATTTTATTTCAATATTATTATATTATTATATTTATTATATTATTATATTAAAATTTATATTATATTATATATCTTTGTCCAGTCAAAAACTAGGAAAACACATATTACGCTTATAAACTTTATAAATGAACCTTTATAAAGCTTAAGACCAAGACAGATATATATATATATATATATATATATATATATATATATATATATATATATATATATATATATATATATATATATATATATATATATATATATATACATATACAAATATAAAAAGTGGAATTTTTATCCATATTTTTTACCCGTCAATTATTAACAACAGAGTACGAAATACCGGTCTGTGAAAACTGTCGGTAGAATGAGACAAAGGCAGCTACTATTTAAATTCACACGTTTTCAAATTTTAATTTTTTATTATTATATTGAATTATTAATTATTATTATTATATTATTATATTTTATTTCAAAATTATTATATTATTATTTTATTAATCTATATATATGAATGATCGACACCAATAATTTCACACAACTTCAGTTTCTCGTTCAATTCATTTTCACATAGAAATAGATATTTACTCCGTATCATATTCATCATCACAATTTTATTATTATTATTATTATTATTATTATTATTATTATTATTATTATTATTATTATTATTATTATTATTATTATTATTATTATTATTATTATTATTAAGATTAATATTATTGTTATTATTAATCTTATTATTATCATTAGTAGTATTATTATTATTAGTATACACATAAAATACTACGACGGGGTTATGTTCAAGTGATTTCAAACGGGTTTTCAAATGGGTTATAGCTAAGGAGGTTATGAGTAATGTTCGGGGGTATTGTTCTTGAATCAAAGGTCAACCTTGCGTTTATCATTTCCGTTGCACCTACATACTTTTCCTACAATATTGAACCACAATATTGATATGTGAGTTTTCATAGCTCCCTTTTTAAATGCTTTTGCATTATATATTTTTGGACTGAGAATACATGCATATTTTATAACTGTTTTACGAAATAGGTACAAGTACTAAAACTAATTCTACGTGGGTTTAAACCAGAAATATCCCCTTAGCTTGGTAACTATAACTACTGGTGTATGACTGTAGTGACCCGTCCTAATCCATCTGCACAAAGTCTTCAACAGTTGGTTCCATTGCGAAGTTCTGACCTCTATATGCCATGAACGACTCCATGTAATATGAGCAAATTCACAGCGGAAGATTTCTTTCATACCTGAGAATAAACACGCTTTAAAGTGTCAACCAAGGTTGGTGAGTTCATAAGTTTATCATAAAACAATAAAATTCATCATTTTAATAGACCACAAGATTTAAATCCTGCATGGTACAAATGGGCCCGAATCCTATACCCACCTGTAATGTACATGTGATATCTTTTAAATACAGTACACCTTTCTCGTGTACGAAATCATCTTTCATAAATCTTAGTAACCGTACACATATCTCGTGCACAAAAATAACATACACATAACCTGTGTATAAAATCATTCTCCCGATACATAACATTCACTTTTCATTGCTTTCATAACTTGGCTTGGTAACCGACCTTAACATATAATTTGCATCAATAATATCCCCAAAACAGAACATCTTGTCTGTATAATAATCATATAAACTTCGAATTACTAAACACCATGCCCACTAGCCCTTCCGTCTAGTGAACATTCTGGGTGGGGGTGTTAAACCCGGTAGCTACCTTTAGGATTCGCGTCAATTAGGCGTGTACTAATTCTCAAAATTAGTGATGTTCCCTAATTCTTAGGTTACCAAGCAATAATAATCAGGGGAATAATATTCATATCAATTTTGGCAATTATCACGTCCACATAATTTAATGGTGGCAATTATCACGTCCACATAATTCATTCGAGAAATGTTTTGCTTGTGTCTATCTCGTCAAACATTTATAAAAGCATTTCATGTATTCGCAGTTCAAAATATATTTCAAAAGCATTTAATAAAGCAGTTGTAAAAGTAGCGCATGTATTCTCAGTTCCAAAAATGTAAAGAGTAAAAGGGAGCAAATGAACTCACCATGCTGTATTTTGTAGTAAAAATACATATGACGACATTGAACAAGTGTAGGGTTGGCCTCGGATTCACGAACCTATATCATTTATATTTATATATATATATATATATATATATATATATATATATATATATATATATATATATATATATATATATATATATATATATATATATATATATATATATTAACACACATATTTGTAATCGAACATATATATATACATATATATATACACATATACACACACATATATATATATATATATATATATATATATATATATATATATATATATATATATATTATAAATCTATTAGTTATATCATTTTTATATTAATAACCTATATGTTTCATATATTCATTTTATGTATTTAAAATAAATAAAAATATAAATTTTGTTATGTTATATGTATTAAATATATTTTGTATAAATATACATATCGTTTGTTTTGTTAAAATTATAATAATACTAAAATAATATTAGTAATGATAAAAATAATAATAATGATAATAATACTACTAATAATAATACTAATACTTATGATAATAATAATAATAATACTAAAAATAATAATAAAAATAATAATTTTGATAATTCTATTAATATTTATGTTAGTAATTATAATAATAACAATAATAATAATTATAATACAAGTAATAATATCAATAATTAATAATAACAATAATAATAATATTAACAATAATAATAATAATAATAATTTTTGGTAATGAAAAACTACCTCAAAACAAGCTTTAAAAATAAGATGTCACCAACAAGGATTGAACCTGCGACCACTCATTCACCCACACCCACCTAAACCATTCTGGCATAAGTGCTTTTCTTTTATCTTTCAATACACATACCTGTTTATTCTATTAGCCCGTCCTATGATCAAGTCCAAGAAGAAAATTGGAGTTGGGTCTCGGCCCAACAGAAATTTAAAAGCCCTTGGCCAAACAGTCCATTAACGGCCCATTTTGTATAACTCCATCCATTAATTTAAAAGCCCAACAGATTCTATTTATGATTAGAAAAAAAAAATGCAGCAGGCTAGGTTCGATCCTGGGACCTCTCGCTCACTCAACACCACTGTAACCATTGCTCCGCTGATTACATCTTGTAAGACTTCGCAGCTTTAATTTTTTTTTAACATATACTGTAAAACCGATGGGTATTGATCTGGACTAAATCTCGATTCAAAGCCCAACTTCAAAAATTGGAACATAGCGGCCCAACTAATAACCAATTCACGGCTCAATATTGGAAATAGAATATCACGTTCGAAAAAAAACAGGATCACAGCTTATTCATCATCATCAAGATTCACATTACTAGTTTATTCATCATCATCATCATGCTTCACGCTAGTGTTCACCATCTTCTTTGTTTATCACAATCATCACCAATTTCAAGTCATTAAATACGTACCATCATCATCATCATCATCATCTTTCATCTTAGTTATCATCATCTACATCCTTATAATCCTCACGATTATCTCCTTCATCAATAATTTAAGTATCATCATTCATACATCAAACCGTCACCCTCATTCATAATATTCATCGTTTTAAAAAAAAAAATATCAAAGCAGGAACAGTATCAATTTGAATGGCTCAACATGCATTAATGGGTGGGGTTTTCCCTTTGGCCTACCACGTATTGGAAATGTCCAAAAGCAAAGAAAAAAAAATATCGGCCAATATAGAAAGTATAATATCCAATCATATTTGATTTTTAGCAAGTGGGTGTTAAAAATAAAAGTAAAAGACAAAGTGGTAGTTTAAAGTGTGTAGGAGTGTGAAGTTGCAGCAGGTCATCAAATAATAGTTGAAGTTAGCTTCAGTAGGTAGTTCGTGGTTTGAGGTTGATCGAACGTAAACAGTAGAAACAAGAAAACGAAGACAAGCAATTCAAGTGGGTTTTTGTTTGATGGTTTGGTTTGGGTTTGGGTTTGGTGTTCATTGGGGACGAAATAGAAACATTAACATACTAGCGTAAATGGTGATCAAAGGAAACAAAAAGTAACATCACGTGACGGTTGTAATAGAAATTAAAATAGAAGCGGTTATATTATCTTAGTGGTACACGATGATAGTGGTTAAATGGTGTGGTGGATTTTTGGTTCGTAAACAGAAAAAGGAAAACAAATCTTTCGATTTTTAAGGAGTGTTGTACATACCAAACCAAGCTTTGAAGGGTGTTGATTGTTTTGGTCACTGAACAAAACAGAAATCAAAACGAGGAGGTGATGGTCGATCCACTTAACAAAAATTAAGTGGGTTTAAATGGTGGTTTGTGATCAATGGTTCTTAGACATCATCAAGGTAACACGCATGTGGTTTTTCGGTAGTACATGAAAGAGAGTTATAGAGATAAGGAGATAGAAAAGGTGGTTGTATGTGTTGGTGATCAATTGACTAATGGTTGATGGTTGTCGAATAGTAGTATTGAAAGTCTTGATTCGTTTAATAAAGATGATATCAAATATCATAAATAAGGGGTATATGCATGTATCAAGTTAGTGGGTTGCGCAGTAGATTGATTGATACATATGTCATATTCTGAGAATCCAAAAACAGTAAACACAATTAATTCAATTAAGCACAGTGATCAAATAATTTAATAATGATTTTAATAAAAAATTTTAAAAAATAAACGTGCATATAATTAGCCGTCACCATTCATGGACTAAATTTCGTACTCCGTTGTTAATAGGTGGTGGGTAAAAGTACTCAGATAAATTCCAATTTTTTTTAATGATAATTAAATTTATTTATTTTAGTCATTATGGTATAGAATTCAGTCATTAATTATTAAATAAAAATTACATTAATTATTCACTCCCAATACTAAGTAAAATATAAAAAGTTTTAAAATTAAATAACTAGATCCTAAATACATTTTTAGTAAGCCTAAAGTTTATAGAACTCATTTACGAATAACCGTTTATTTTAAAATCATATAAGTTTGAATTTTATCTTGCTTAATATCACTCGGGACATCAAATGAGTATTACAATCATTTAATATTTATTTTTAATATACTTTATTTATATATATAGATATATTTTAAATAATAATTATTATAATATCCTATTTTTATTTTATTACTTTTAATAACAACATATAATACTTCGAATTATATTTCGAATTACATACATACACACATATCTATTTACAATTAATGGTTCGTGAATCTTCGAAAGCAGTCAAAGGTCAATTGAATATATGAAACAGTTCAAACTTTTAAGATTTAACTTTACAGACTTTGCTTATCGTGTCAAAACCATATAAAGTTTAAGTTTAAATTTGGTCGGAAATTTCCGGGTCGTCACAGTACCTACCCGTTAAAGAAATTTCGTCCTGAAATTTGATTGGGATGGTCATGGCTAACAATAAGAATGTTTTACTGACTAATATGAGCTGATAAATAGAGTTTTATTACTGTTGAGTAATATGGATAAGATAATTCGATTACTCGAAGAGTACGAGTGAAGTTATCACAAAAGATTGAGATAGAGATTTAACTTTTGATGTAGTCACGGTTGAATTCCGGAATTCAAGTGATTTAGAGGAAATCTTTGTAATAAGATTTGATTCTTCGGAATTTAAGAAAATTAGGATCCTCTTTGGTTAAATGCGTTAATCTGTTTTGATTGCTCTGTCGGATATTTCACTATAAATTAAGCTTTTCCGTTCCATTATTCTCATCATTCCTATACTTTATTTCTTAGTTCATACCTCCAAAAGATTGTGAAAATGCTTAATCCAGTTCTGATCCTTGATATTTTCCGAATTATCATTTTTGTCATACTTCTTTTCAATCTTCCACCAGAAACATCTGTTTACTTCTACTAATACCTTGGGATGATACTATTCTTAATTCTACCGTGTCTTTATATTGCTATTCGTATTAATATCCACGGTTTGTAACCTCCGTGTTGCTATTGGGCTTTATATTTTCTCTTATATTTCGATGTCCCTGCTTTCGTCTTCAATAATCATTGTCATCCACAGTTAATGCTCTATCTTATTTGCTGTGATCTATACTCCCTTTTTATTTTGGAGCTTCATGCTTTTGTTTTCTTTTCGCAAGTAATGGTCCATAATTCGTAGGTATGGAGTTTCGAATGATTATAACGTTCGAAGCACGAAGGAACGTATTCTCACGATTTGACTTGTCAAATTACCAGAATTTCTGAGAATAGAACTATCAAGAATATATTTTTTCTTGATATGTTTAGAAGTTAAGCAGAATGAAAGAGTTATGTAACATGACACATGATGATGGTATGATCTACTGTGAACCATCATCACATTTCATTAGAAATTCAGCATGACTTACTGTAATATAATCACGTTGGACGGGCGTCATTATATTATACTAACCCATACGTCAATTCCCAACACTTCTCCACAATTCATTCATAATTTATACTTAGACTTTACAGAAGTTTCCAATATAATGGAATACAAAAAACACGAAGCGATAGATAACTTCGGACAAGAATATTTATGAAAATATCCTCAGAAATATCGAATATATTTATGATGATATTTTGGAATTTCTAAATTCGAAGGTTGATGAAGAAAAATTTTCCGTAAGATTTTAACATGACTTCGGAGCAAGATATTATCTAAAGATTTCATCGAATCCAGAATTACCTGGATTCTTTGAATATAGGGTTTGATCTGTGTATTTGTCATTGGTCTCCTTCATTGTTAGCTCAATTCGTTTTTCAGTACCAAATTTTTAATCAAGCGTTCCCAACACTCCATTCTTTATCATCAACCTCTTGGCCATTTAGACCTTCTACAACTGTTGCTGCTTCATTAGTATTCTCATATCTGAATCATTGGTTATCAATCCGAGGTGTTTTCAAGTGTTTGAAGGTTTGAATGAAGATTGAAATTGTCAAGATACAAATGATGTTTAAGATGGAATCAAGTGGCAAACTTATATATCAAAGTTATAATAAGGTTAATCCGAATGAAAGTCGAAGTTGATTTGCTAGGGCTGTGACAAAATTGGCTAATTTTGGAAAGGTATTGTAAAGTTATTTTCGGTAATAACACGCCAATGGATCTGGCACAGTTTTGAATTCAAAGTATGGCTTTGAAAGATGTAGGAATCTAAAAGTGATGTCTTCTGTTAAATCTTGACTTGGATTTTGATCAGCCAAAATTCGAATATGAAATTAAATTTGAATGAAAATGGTTATTCTTTGGTGAACGGATACGTATATCTGTGGTTGTAAGTAGGATAGTAAATGATTGTTGAATAGAATTTGAAGAATGTACAGTGTAATTTATTAATGTGAAACTAATATTCCTAGGGTATTACCTACCCGTTAAAATATTTTTACCATTATCAGTTTGTACAAAAGAATTTTTAATTACAATCTTTATGAAAACATATATACATATATATTTTCTTCAGATGTAATCATGGATTTAATGAGTTAATATGATATTAAACTCATATGATTTTCGGTTTGAGCTAGAATAAGTAATCTCTAAAACTATTAGGAACCACATATTCTTCGCAGAATATTTCTTCAATGAAGTTATGGATCAATACTTCATCATTCATTGTTGTTGGTACTCCTTGGTATCTATGGTGCGTATGATGTTGATGTTCGAGGTAAAGATTGTGATGTCGAGACGTGTGATGTGGATGTTGTTGTTGGTGGTAATGGTACTGTTGATGCTGGTGCCGTTGCTGAAGCTGGTACATTTTGCACCATATTTTTCAAAGTTACAACTCGGGCGCGAAGCTCGTTGGCTTCTGCTATTACTTCGGGATGATTTTCGGTCGGAACGAGCGGATGAATAAAATCTAGAATTCGAGATAGTGTATAATCATGACAAGATACTCTGGAAATGAGAGAGAAAATGGTATTTCGTACAGGTTCGCCGGTAAGTGCTTCAGGTTCTTTGCCAAGAGGTGAATTCGGTTGGTGGAAAGGATCGACTTATTCCGACTTATTCTCATCTTCATTGATTAAGTCGACTATGAACCCATCCCCAATACATCCAAAATTGATGATGGCTGGTTAGTTGATCCATTCCGGTTACACTGCTTTCGGAGCTCGAGTGGAAATCCATATCGGAATCTGAGGAACTTGAACTGGTGACGAGTTCCATTTCGTACGATTGAATAAAGAATTTTTGATATGAAATGAGTTCCGGCTATCGGATGGTATTCTAATTACATAGAATATCTATATATATAGAAAAAGGGATTTCGTAGATTACGGAGGGATTTACAGAATATGTCAGGCAAAGTTTTACAGTAACAGATACGCTAAGATATGAATTAGCAGATACGCTAAGATATGAGTTTTGTCTATACACTAATCATGCAGTCAATGCAGTAAGATGTGTCTAGACTAAGAATAATGAGCAGGTAATTTCCTAAGGAAGATAAGCAGGTAATTTTCGACATGAAACGATAAGCAAAACTTTTAACATGTAGACACGGTCGAAGTCCAGACTCACTAATGCATCTAAACAACTATTAGTTAGACACACTAATGCAAGACCTAGTTCGCTAAGACCACCGCTCTGATACCACCTGTAGTGACCCGTCCTAATCCATCTGGACGAAGTCTTCAACAGTTGGTCCCATTGCGAGGTTCTGACCTCTATATGTCATGAACGACTCCATGTAATATGAGCAAATGCACAGCGGAAGATTTCTTTCATACCTAAGAATAAACATGCTTTAAAATGTCAACCAAAAGGTTGGTGAGTTCATAAGTTTATCATAAAACAATAAAATTCATCATTTTGATTGACCACAAGATTTAAATCCTGCATTGTACAAATGGGCCCGAATCCTATTCCCACATGTAATGTACATGCGATATCTTTTAAATACAGTACACCTTTCTCGTGTACGAAATCATCTTTCAAAAATCTTAGTAACCGTACACATATCTCGTGCACAAAAATAACATACACATAACCTGAGTATAAAATCATTCTCCCGATACATAACATTCACTTTTCATTGCTTTCATAACTTGGCTTGGTAACCAACCTTAACATATAATGCGCATCAATAATATCCCCTAAACAGAACATCTTGTCTGTATAATAATCATATAAACTTCGAAGTACTAAACACCACGCCCACTGTAACATCCCGCCTTTTTCCATTTACTTTTCCGTTATACTAATATAAAGTCCGTTATATGTTTATAACATCTCCCGTTGATACGCGTTTTAAATTATCTCGTTTAGGTAATTCCCGCACCCGAACGAAAGTTGAGGGACTAAACTTGACAAGGGATCAAACCCTTGACTAGGTCAAAGGGTCAAACCCCTTTCACCCATTCATTTCCACCTCCATCTCTCTCTCTTTCTCTCTAGCAAGAACACACACACCCAAAACCATATTCATTCAATCATCATCTAAATTCGATCTAGGAGGCTTAAAACAAAATAAATTACATAATCGTGATCCTCTCTTCATCCTCTTCGTTTTGGTACCAACCTCATCTCATTTGGGTAACTTTCTAAAATCACTAGATTTTGTGTTCTTGATGTTTTTAACTTATAAAAGTGTTAATTAGTGTCTATGGCTCAAGTCTAACATGAATATATGATTTATATGCTCGATCTCGTTGTTTTAGTGTAACTAGCATGAACTTGAATTTTGGTGTGTTGTTCTTGAATTTTGGATGATCATATGTTGTTAGATGTTAAAAGTTGATGCTTTAATTGTGTTACTAGCATCACTAGCTTCAATTTGATGTGTAGGTTGCCTTAGAAAACTTCATGAACTTGATTATTGATTTTGGTGAATTTGGGTTAGGGTTTGATGAACTTGAAATGGACTTTTGATGCATTGAATGCCATGGATTATTATTGGTAAGTGTTTAGTTGGATTGTATGCTTGATTACCTTCGAAACGGCATATCATTCATGTAAATTGGTTGCCCGAATCATTGAATTGCATTTATGAACTTGTATGCGGTTAATGTTAAGCATTAGATGCGGTTTTGGTTGTTGTGATAGGTAGATTGATTGATGAAATGTGTTTAGTTGTTTTCCTCGTCAAATTACCTTCCCAACGGTATAAGATACTTGTCTTGATTGTTTGCGGATCATAAATGGTGATTGTTTGAAGTTAGGTTCGTGCATAAAACTTAAAAACTGCCAGAATTCCCTGCACAGGTACCCGCGCGGCGCGCCATATACCCGCGCGGCGCGCCGATTGGGTCTGTCCAACTTGGTCAAATTTCGAATAATGTTTGCTATGCTACGCACCTCCGATTCACATGTAACTTGTCCTAGCATGCTCATACATGATTAAAAACCTCAGAAAAATAGTTCGGGACACGACCCGAACGTGTTGACTTTTTCGTTGACTTTGACCGACCAAAGTTTGACTTTTTGTCAAACTTAACCAAATGATTTTGCAACCTTCCTAACTTGTTTATATACTTGTATCTTGCATGAAACTTGACAATTTGATTTCACATGCTAAATAATCGAGTCGTAACGAGCCATAGGACTAATTGAACATCTTTGACCTATCGTGTTTACCGTTATTGATACGACCTATTTGTTTAGGTCAAGACTAGCATTGTTCTTTGCACACGTTTACTTGTCGAAGTACTTTACTACTCGTGCACTCAAGGTGAGATCATAGTCCCACTTTTACTCTTTTTGAACTTATATTTGGGATGAGAAAACATAAACGATTCTTTTGAACTAAGTGAACACAAGAACGGGAAAACAAACATTCTACATACGAGTTTAGAACAAAAATCCTCAATTCGATTATCATTAGTTACACTTGCCGGGTGTAAGCGAGAACTTATGTTATATGGCCATATGGGTTGACAACCCTCATCTTTGACGGTTCGCTAACGTCTACGGATGAAATATATTTTCGAGAATCAGTGTTTGTTCTAGCACTAAGTGATGGGGTATACAATGGAAGGAATGTTAAGCTTTGATAATTGGGTGCTCGTGAAACAAACTTTTGGAATGTATTACTATTATTTCATTGATGCAAATCTTGTGGTTCACTTGTACTTACTTACTTAAACCTATGATTTCACCAACGTTTTCGTTGACAGATTTCTATGTTTTTCTCAGGTCCTTGAACGATACATGATACATGCTTCCGCTCATTATTTGATACTTGCATTGGATGTCGAGTATATGTGCATTTCATGGAGCGTCTTTTGACTTTACTTTAAACCGTGTCGCCTAGATTTCATTCGTATTATAACGTTGTAACTTAACTATTGGTTGAACAATTCTTGTAAACTTTGGGAACAATCTTTATTTTGAAATGAAGGCGACATATTTTGGTCAAACGTTGTTTTAAAGACTTATGACCACGTAACGGGACCTAAGTAGACGGCGCCGTCAATGACGATTTGGTCGGGTCGCTACAGATGGTATCAGAGCGTTGGTTGTAGGGATTTAGAGTTCATTAGTGTCAACCCCGAGTCATAGGGTACATTGATGAGTCTAGACTACAACCGGCATATAGACTTGAAGTAGGAATTACTTGACTACTTGTGCATTTATACTCGAACGCTTCTACTCATATCTACTCTTAGTTCATCTTAATCTCACGTTGTTTAATTTGATTGACACGCCACCTTGACTTTATAGAATAATGTCGAATGCACATATGAATCAGGGTAATATAATTTCCGGGATTATATTACGGTGACTCATATGAACGTTCCGACATTATGACATAAAGAATTTAAGGCGAGTCGAGGAAAAACTTCTCTTTATCTTTATTCTATATCACGGTTAGTATTATTGAGAATACTAATCAATGATATTCTTGTGTCTTGAAGGAACAATGGCTCCTCGTCGTGTACGCCGCAATGAAACTCCCGAACAAGCTCTCGAACGGATGATAGCTACCGCCGTAGATGCGGCCATGGCCGGTCACTCATCCAACAACAATAATAATAACAATCACAACAACAACAACAACAACAACAATGGAGCCAGAAACTCAAACGAGGGATGCTCCTATAAAGCTTTCATGGGGTGCAAACCTCACACTTTTGATGGAACCGGGGGACCGGTCGTGCTCACCCGATGGTTTGAGCAAACGGAAGCCGTCTTTAGCATAAGCGGTTGTCGGGATCAAGACAAGGTCAAATACTCCACTCACACCTTCGCCGGTGTCACTCTTACATGGTGGAATACTTATGTACAATCGGTGGGTACCGATGAAGCTCATGCCCTCTCTTGGGCCGATCTAAAGGAAAAGATGATTGTTGAATATTTTCCGCGCGAAGAAACCCGAAAGCTTGAGGAAGAACTAAGAGCTTTGAAAGCGGTCGGAAACGACCTTAAAGCTTATAATCAACGCTTCGCCGAACTATCCTTGATGTGTCCTAATCTTGTTAACCCCGAATCTCAAAGGATTGAGCTCTACATGCTCGGTCTTCCAAAAAGCATCAAACAAGGGGTGATGTCATCCAAACCCACTACTCATCAAGCCGCTATGAACATGGCTCGCCAACTAATTGAAACGGTTGACGAAATCGTAGTTCCGGCACCTAAGGCCGAGGATAAATCGGGCGGCAACAAAAGAAAGTGGGAACCCTCCCAATCAAGCAACAACAACTTTGCCAAGAAATCTTTCACCTCCGACGGCAAGAAAGGTTATGCCGGGAACCTACCTCTTTGCAACAAATGCAACAAACATCACTTTGGCGAATGTAGTAAGTTAATTTGCCACCGGTGCCAAGGAATTGGTCATAAGGCCAACGATTGTAAAAGTGCCACTCCCGTCGCTCGAAAATGGCCCAATGCACCAAAGACGGGCACTTGTTATGAATGTGGCCAAACGGGCCATTATAGAAATGCATGCCCGAAGAGGAAAGATAACCCCAATACGCGCGGCCGAGCTTTCAACATAAACACCGAGGAAGCCCGGGATGACACTGAACTAGTCACGGGTACGTTTCTTCTCAACAATTCTTATGTCTCTTGCTTATTCGATTCGGGTGCCGATAAATGCTTTGTATCCAAGACTTTGACTCATTCTTTTAGCACTCCACCTCTTCCATTAGATACCACTTATACCATTGAAGTGGCTAACGGGAAACTATTAAGTGCCAACACATATTACCGGGGGTGTACGTTAAACATTTTGGGTAAGGAATTTGAAATTGACTTGATACCCATGGAACTAGGAAGCTTTGATGTAATAATCGGTATGAATTGGTTAGTCAAAACGAAATCTCACATTCTTTGTGATCTTAACGCAATCCGAATTCCTATCGAGAATGGTGAACCTTTGATTGTCTACGGCGATAAGAGTTGCACCAGACTCAACCTCGTTTCGTGCCTTAAAGTTAGAAAACTGCTCCGTAAGGGTTGTTTTGCGATCCTTGCCCACGTTAAGAAAGTCGAGTCCGATGAGAAGCACATCGATGATGTGCCAATTGTTAGTGACTATTCCGATGTATTTCCCGACGAATTGCCGGGTCTTCCGCCTCATCGACCGGTTGAATTCCAAATCGATCTTATTCCGGGAGCCGCACCCGTAGCACGTGCACCATATAGACTCGCTCCATCCGAAATGCAAGAATTGCAAAGTCAAATCCAAGAACTACTTGATCGTGGTTTTATCCAACCTAGCCATTCACCTTGGGGCGCTCCGATTTTGTTTGTTAAAAAGAAAGACGGATCCCTACGAATGTGCATTGATTATCGTGAACTAAATAAATTGACGGTTAAGAACCGATATCCTCTTCCTCGCATCGATGACCTCTTTGATCAACTACAAGGGTCTTGTGTATATTCGAAAATCGATCTCCGCTCGGGTTATCATCAATTGAGGGTTAAGGGGGAAGATGTCTCCAAAACCGCTTTCCGAACTCGTTATGGTAGTTATGAATTCCTTGTCATGCCATTTGGTCTCACTAACGCACCGGCGGTGTTCATGGATCTTATGAACCGTGTGTGCAAACCGTATCTCGATAAATTCGTTATTGTGTTCATCGATGACATATTGATCTATTCTAAAAATGAAGAAGAGCACGAACAACATCTCCGACTTGTGCTTGAACTTTTAAGACAAGAACAACTCTATGCCAAATTCTCCAAGTGTGAATTTTGGTTAAAGGAAGTTCAATTTCTTGGTCATGTTGTAAGTGACCAAGGTATTAAAGTCGATCCAACGAAAATCGAAGCCATTAGCAAATGGGAGACTCCTACTACTCCTACTCACATTCGTCAATTTTTGGGTCTCGCCGGGTACTATCGTAGATTCATCGAAAATTTCTCTTTGGTTGCACGTCCTCTAACCGCATTGACTCACAAGGGAAAGAAATTCATATGGGCGACCGAACATGAATCCGCATTCCAAATCTTGAAAACGAAGCTAACCACCGCTCCTATCTTGTCACTTCCCGAAGGCAATGATGACTTTGTTGTATATTGCGATGCCTCAAAACATGGTTTTGGGTGTGTATTGATGCAACGAACGAAAGTCATTGCTTATGCTTCTCGACAACTCAAAATTCATGAACGAAACTATACGACACATGATCTCGAACTCGGAGCCGTTGTCTTTGCACTTAAAATGTGGAGACACTATCTTTATGGAACCAAGAGTACTATCTTTACCGACCACAAAAGCCTTCAACACATTTTCGATCAAAAGCAACTAAACATGAGACAACGAAGGTGGATTGAAACCTTAAACGATTACGATTGCGAGCTTCGTTACCATCCCGGGAAGGCAAATGTAGTAGCCGATGCCTTAAGTCGAAAAGAAAGAGCGGTGCCTCTCCGTGTCCGAGCTTTAAACATCACCATCCACACAAACCTTAATAGCCAAATTCGGGTAGCCCAAGATGAGGCTCTCAAGGATGAAAACATCTCTCTCGAACACTTGAACGTCCTCACCTCACGATTCGAAGTTAAAGAAACCGGACTCCGATATTTCGCCGGGAGAATTTGGGTGCCTAGTTATGGGGATCTACGAAGCCTTATTTTAGATGAAGCCCATAAGTCACGATACTCGATTCACCCCGGTGCCAATAAGATGTACCACGACCTTAAACAACTATATTGGTGGCCGAACATCAAAAGGGACGTAGCTACTTATGTTTCCAAGTGTTTGACATGTTCCAAAGTCAAAGCCGAACACCAAAGACCGTCCGGACTACTTCGACAACCCGAGATCCCGCAATGGAAGTGGGAAAGGATAACGATGGATTTTATCACCAAGCTACCAAAAACGACGGGCGGTTATGATACCATTTGGGTTATTGTTGACCGTCTCACCAAATCCGCACACTTCCTTGCCATGAAAGAAACGGACAAAATGGAGAAACTTGCACAACTTTACATTAAGGAGATCGTAGCCCGACACGGTGTACCTTTATCGATTATCTCCGACCGAGATGGCCGTTTCGTTTCTAGATTTTGGCGTACATTGCAAGAAGCGTTGGGAACGCGTTTAGACATGAGCACCGCATATCATCCTCAAACCGATGGACAAAGTGAACGTACAATTCAAACCTTAGAGGACATGTTACGAGCTTGCGTGATTGATTTCGGAAAAGCTTGGGACAAACACTTACCTCTCGCCGAGTTCTCTTACAACAATAGTTATCACGCGAGTATTAAAGCCGCACCTTTTGAAGCGCTATATGGCCGCAAATGTCGTTCACCTCTTTGTTGGGCCGAAGTAGGCGACGTACAAATCACCGGACCCGAACTCATTCACGAAACCACCGAGAAAATCGTTCAAATCCGAGATAGGCTTAGGACGGCCCGAAGTCGTCAAAAGAGCTATACCGACAAACGACGCAACGATCTTGAATTTCAAGTCGGTGACCGAGTAATGTTAAAAGTCGCACCTTGGAAGGGTGTAATCCGTTTTGGGAAACGCGGGAAGCTAAATCCGCGGTATATTGGTCCTTTCGAAATCTTGGAGCGTATTGGAACCGTTGCTTATCGTTTAGATCTTCCGCCTCAAT
Source organism: Rutidosis leptorrhynchoides (assembly GCF_046630445.1). Lineage (NCBI taxonomy): Eukaryota > Viridiplantae > Streptophyta > Magnoliopsida > Asterales > Asteraceae > Rutidosis > Rutidosis leptorrhynchoides. Next base: position 563,059,516 of record NC_092335.1, read on the forward strand.
TGAACTCCGTTCATCCCACCTTCCATGTATCTAACTTGAAAAAGTGTCTTGCCGAACCCGATATCGTCATCCCTCTCGAAGAACTTATTATTGATGACAAACTTCATTTTGTGGAAGAACCGGTTGAAATTGTGGACACCTCCGTCAAGACATTGAAACAAAGTCGAATCCCGATTGTTAAAGTCCGTTGGAACGCCAAAAGAGGACCCGAGTTTACTTGGGAAAGACAAGATCAAATGTAAAGGAAGTATCCTCATCTATTCGTGAATTCGGAAACGCAAGATCTCGAGGAAGAAACAACGACTACTACGCCTACTTAAATTTCGGGACGAAATTTCTTTTAAGGAGTAGGTAATGTAACATCCCGCCTTTTTCCATTTACTTTTCCGTTATACTAATATAAAGTCCGTTATATGTTTATAACATCTCCCGTTGATACGCGTTTTAAATTATCTCGTTTAGGTAATTCCCGCACCCGAACGAAAGTTGAGGGACTAAACTTGACAAGGGATCAAACCCTTGACTAGGTCAAAGGGTCAAACCCCTTTCACCCATTCATTTCCACCTCCATCTCTCTCTCTTTCTCTCTAGCAAGAACACACACACCCAAAACCATATTCATTCAATCATCATCTAAATTCGATCTAGGAGGCTTACAACAAAATAAATTACATAATCGTGATCCTCTCTTCATCCTCTTCGTTTTGGTACCAACCTCATCTCATTTGGGTAACTTTCTAAAATCACTAGATTTTGTGTTCTTGATGTTTTTAACTTATAAAAGTGTTAATTAGTGTCTATGGCTCAAGTCTAACATGAATATATGATTTATATGCTCGATCTCGTTGTTTTAGTGTAACTAGCATGAACTTGAATTTTGGTGTGTTGTTCTTGAATTTTGGATGATCATATATTGTTAGATGTTAAAAGTTGATGCTTTAATTGTGTTACTAGCATCACTAGCTTCAATTTGATGTGTAGGTTGCCTTAGAAAACTTCATGAACTTGATTATTGATTTTGGTGAATTTGGGTTAGGGTTTGATGAACTTGAAATGGACTTTTGATGCATTGAATGCCATGGATTATTATTGGTAAGTGTTTAGTTGGATTGTATGCTTGATTACCTTCGAAACGGCATATCATTCATGTAAATTGGTTGCCCGAATCATTGAATTGCATTTATGAATTTGTATGCGGTTAATGTTAAGCATTAGATGCGGTTTTGGTTGTTGTGATAGGTAGATTGATTGATGAAATGTGTTTAGTTGTTTTCCTCGTCAAATTACCTTCCCAACGGTATAAGATACTTGTCTTGATTGTTTGCGGATCATAAATGGTGATTGTTTGAAGTTAGGTTCGTGCATAAAACTTAAAAACTGCCAGAATTCCCTGCACAGGTACCCGCGCGGCGCGCCATATACCCGCGCGGCGCGCCGATTGGGTCTGTCCAACTTGGTCAAATTTCGAATAATGTTTGCTATGCTACGCACCTCCGATTCACATGTAACTTGTCCTAGCATGCTCATACATGATTAAAAACCTCAGAAAAATAGTTCGGGACACGACCCGAACGTGTTGACTTTTTCGTTGACTTTGACCGACCAAAGTTTGACTTTTTGTCAAACTTAACCAAATGATTTTGCAACCTTCCTAACTTGTTTATATACTTGTATCTTGCATGAAACTTGACAATTTGATTTCACATGCTAAATAATCGAGTCGTAACGAGCCATAGGACTAATTGAACATCTTTGACCTATCGTGTTTACCGTTATTGATACGACCTATTTGTTTAGGTCAAGACTAGCATTGTTCTTTGCACACGTTTACTTGTCGAAGTACTTTACTACTCGTGCACTCAAGGTGAGATCATAGTCCCACTTTTACTCTTTTTGAACTTATATTTGGGATGAGAAAACATAAACGATTCTTTTGAACTAAGTGAACACAAGAACGGGAAAACAAACATTCTACATACGAGTTTAGAACAAAAATCCTCAATTCGATTATCATTAGTTACACTTGCCGGGTGTAAGCGGGAACTTATGTTATATGGCCATATGGGTTGACAACCCTCATCTTTGACGGTTCGCTACCGTCTACGGATGAAATATATTTTCGAGAATCAGTGTTTGTTCTAGCACTAAGTGATGGGGTATACAATGGAAGGAATGTTAAGCTTTGATAATTGGGTGCTCGTGAAACAAACTTTTGGAATGTATTACTATTATTTCATTGATGCAAATCTTGTGGTTCACTTGTACTTACTTACTTAAACCTATGATTTCACCAACGTTTTCGTTGACAGATTTCTATGTTTTTCTCAGGTCCTTGAACGATACATGATACATGCTTCCGCTCATTATTTGATACTTGCATTGGATGTCGAGTATATGTGCATTTCATGGAGCGTCTTTTGACTTTACTTTAAACCGTGTCGCCTAGATTTCATTCGTATTATAACGTTGTAACTTAACTATTGGTTGAACAATTCTTGTAAACTTTGGGAACAATCTTTATTTTGAAATGAAGGCGACATATTTTGGTCAAACGTTGTTTTAAAGACTTATGACCACGTAACGGGACCTAAGTAGACGGCGCCGTCAATGACGATTTGGTCGGGTCGCTACACCCACTAGCCCTTCTGTCTAGTGAACATTCTAGGTGGGGGTGTTAAACCAGCTACCTTTGGGATTCGCGTCAATTAGGCGTGCACTAATTCTCAAAATTAGTGATGTTCCCTAATTCTTAGGTTACCAAGCAATAATAATTAGGGGAAAAATATTCATATCAATTGTGGCAATTATCACGTCCACATAATTCAATGGTGGCAATTATCACGTCCACATAATTCATTCGAGGAACGTTTTGCTTGTGTCTATCTCGTCTAACATTTGTAAAAGCATTTCATATATTCACAGTTCAAAATGTATTTCAAAAGCATTTAATAAAGCAGTTGTAAAAGTAGCGCATGTATTCTCAGTCCCAAAAATGTAAAGAGTAAAAGGGAGCAAATGAACTCACCATACTGTATTTTGTAGTAAAAATACATATGACGACATTGAACAAGTGTAGGGTTGGCCTCGGATTCACGAACCTATATCATTTTTATATATATATATATATATATATATATATATATATATATATATATATATATATATATATATATATATATATATATATATTACAAATATGTGTGTTAATATATATATGTTTCATATATTCATTTTATGTATTTAAAATAAATAAAAATATAAATTTTGTTATGTTATATGTATTAAATATATTTTGTATAAATATACATATCGTTTGTTTTGTTAAAATTATAATAATACTAAAATAATATTAGTAATGATAAAAATAATAATAATGATAATAATACTACTAATAATAATACTAATACTTATGATAATAATAATAATACTAAAAATAATAATAAAAATAATAATTTTGATAATTCTATTAATATTTATGTTAGTAATTATAATAATAACAATAATAATAATTATAATGCAAGTAATAATATCAATAATTAATAATAACAATAATAATAATATTAACAATAATAATAATAAAAAATTTTGGTAATGAAAAACTACCTCAAAACAAGCTTTAAAAATAAGATGTCACCAACAAGGATTGAACCCGCGACCACTCGTTCACCCACACCCACCTAAACCATTCTGGCATAAGTGCTTTTCTGTTATCTTTCAATACCCATACCTATTTATTCTATTAGCCCGTCCTATGATCAAGTCCAAGAGGAAATTGGAGTTGGGTCTCGGCCCAACAGAAATTTAAAAGCCCTTGGCCAAACAGTCCATTAACGGCCCATTTTGTATAACTCCATCCATTAATTTAAAAGCCCAACAGATTCTATTTATGATTAGAAAAAAAAAATGCAGCAGGCTAGGTTCGATCCTGGGACCTCTCGCTCACTCAACACCACTGTAACCATTGCTCCGCTTGTTACATCTTGTAAGACTTCGCAGATTAATTTTTTTTTTTAACATATACTGTAAAACTGATGGGTAATGATCCGGACTAAATCTCGATTCAAAGCCCAACTTCAAAAATTGGAACATAGCGGCCCAACTAATAACCAATTCACGGCTCAATATTAGAAATAGAATATAACGTTCGAAAAAAAAACAGGATCACAGCTTATTCATCATCATCATGATTCACGCTACTAGTTTATTCATCATCATCATCATCATCATCATGCTTCATGCTAGTGTTCACCATCTTCTTTGTTTATCACAATCATCACCAACTTCAAGTCATTAAATACGTACCATCATCATCATCTTTCATCTTAGTTATCATCATCTACATCCTTATAATCCTCACAATTATCTCATTCATCAATAATTTAAGTATCATCATTTATACATCAAACCGTCACCCTCATTCATAATATTCATCGTTTTAAAAAAAAAATATCAAAGCAGGAACAGTAGCAATTTGAATCGCTCAACATGCATTAATGGGTGGGGTTTTCCCTTTGGCCTACCACGTATTGGAAATGTCCAAAAGCAAAGAAAAAAAATATCGGCCAATATAGAAAGTATAATATCCAATCATATTTGATTTTTAGCAAGTGGGTGTTGAAAATAAAAGTAAAAGACAAAGTGGTAGTTTAAAGTGTGTAGGAGTGAGAAGTTACAGCAGGAAGTCGAATAATATTACAGTTAGCTTCAGTAGGTAGTTCGTGGTTTGAGGTTGATCGAACGTAAATAGTAGAAACAAGAAAACGAAGACAAGCAATTCAAGTGGGTTTTTGTTTGATGGTTTGGTTTGGGTTTGGGTTTGGTGTTCGTTGGGGACGAAACAGAAACATTAACATACTAGCGTAAATGGTGATCAAAGGAAACAATAAGTAAAATCACGTGACGGTTGTAACAGAAATTAAAATAGAAGCGGTTATATTATCTTAGTGGTACACGATGATAGTGGTTAAATGGTGTGGTGGATTTTTGATTCGTAAACAGAAAAAGGAAAACAAATCTTTTGATTTTTAAGGAGTGTTGTACATACCAAACCAAGCTTTGAAGGGTGTTGATTGTTTTGGTCACTGAACAAAACAGAAATCAAAACGAGGAGGTGATGGTCGATCCACTTAACAAAAATTAAGTGGGTGTAAATGGTGGTTTTGATCAATGGTTCTTAGACATCATCAAGGTAACACGCATGTGGTTTTTTGGTAGTACATGAAAGAGAGTTATAGAGATAAGGAGATAGAAAAGGTGGTTGTATGTGTTGGTAATCAATTGACTAATGGTTAATGGTTGTCGAATAGTAGTATTGAAAGTTTTGATTCATTTGATAAAGATGATATCAAATATCATATAATAGATATGAATAAGGGATATATGCATGTATCAAGTTAGTGGGTTGCGCAGTGGATTGATTGATACATATGTCATATTCTTAGAATCCAAAAACAGTAAACACAATTAATTCAATTAAGCACAGTGATCAAATAATTTAATAATGATTTTAATATAATTTTTTTAAAAATAAACGTGCATATAATTAGCTGTCACCATCCATGTACTAAATTTCGTACTCCGTTGTTAATCGGTGGTGGGTAAAAGTACTCAGATAAATTCCAATTTTTTTTATGATAATTAAATTTATTTATTTTAGTCATTATGGTATAGAATTCAGTCATTAATTATTAAATAAAAATTACATTAATTATTCACTCCCAATCCTAAGTAAAATATAAAAAGTTTTAAAATTAAATAACTAGATCCTAAATACATTTTTAGTAAGCCTAAAGTTTATAGAACTCATTTACGCATAACCGTTTATTTTAAAATCATATAAGTTTGAATTTTATCTTGCTTAATATCACTCGGGACATCAAATGAGTATTACAATCATTTAATATTTATTTTTAATATACTTTATTTATATATATAGATATATTTTAAATAATAATTATTATAATATCCTATTTTTATTTTATTACTTTTAATAACAACATATAATACTTCGAATTATATTTCGAATTATTATTTATATATACATACACACATATCTATTTACAATTAATGGTTCGTGAATCGTCGAGAGCAGTCAAAGGCCAATTGAATATACGAAACAGTTCAAACTTTTAAGATTTAACTTTACAGACTTTGCTTATCGTGTCGAAACCATATAAATTTTAAGTTTAAATTTGGTCAGAAATTTTCGGGTCGTCACAATGACTGGTAGGCGCGAATCTTAACAATAGATCTATTGGGCCTGACAAACTCCATCCTGACTATGGGATGCTTTAGTACTTCGAGGTTTATATAACACACCTGATTCGGTGTACTTTCAGAGGGTAAAACATGAACATTAAGACTTGTTACCGGGTGCCTACAACTTATAGAATGCTTTTTATACATTTGCAAGTGTATGGTTATTTATGAAACTGAAATCTTGTGGTCTATTACAACTATTGAAAATCATTATTTATGATAAAACTATGAACTCACCAACCTTTTTGGTTGACACTTTAAAGTATTTTTATTCTCAGGTATTAAAGAAGCTTCCACTATTTAACTGCTATGTGCATGGAGTCTTACATGACATATTTTTAAGGAAACTTTGCATTGAAACATTAATATGTATTATATTTTGACTATTTAGTCAACTGATGTATTATTATGAACTATCATTTATTGGGATTGTCTATATGTAGAAATCACCACAAGTCGAAAACATTTATATACATGCTTTAAAAATGTATACAGATTTTAAAACTTTCTTATATAGAAAGCGTGTCTTTTGAAATGAATGCAATGTTTGTAAAACGTATCATATATAGGGCAAACCTCGCAATGGGACCGATGAATGATGTGTTGCGTCAATAGGGATTTTGGCGGGCCATCACAGTTGGCATCAGAGCGTTGGTCTTAGCGAACCAGAATTTGCATTAGTGTGTCTAACCAGTAGTTGTTAGGATGCATTAGTGAGTCTGGACTTCGACCGTATCTGCATATTATAAATTTTACTTATCATTTCTTGTTGGAAATTGCTTATCGTTCTTAAGTCTAGGTGCGTTTTCCTGCATTTATTGCATAAATAGTGTATAGACGAATTTCTATCTTAGCATATCTGTTACTGTGAACTTTTTCTGACATCTTCCAAAGATTCCTCCGTAATTTATGGAATTTTGATATTATATATACATATGTAAATTATGTATTGAAGAATACCAAATCTAAGTCCTATAATCTATTTCATACCAAAAATTCTTTCCCTGATTATACAAGATGGATCCCACATCAAGTTTAAATTCCTCGGATTCCGTCAGCTATTCCGATATGGAATTCGACCTGAGCTCCGAAAGCACTGAAACCGGAATGGATCAACCAATTAGCCATCATCTATTCTGGATGAATTGGGGATGGGTTCGTAATCTACTTAACCATTGGAGACAAGAAGAAGGTGATCCCTTCCATCCACCACATTCACCTCTTGGCGAAGAACCTGAAGCACTTACCGGTGAACCTGTTCGAAACACCCTTTTCTCTCTCATTTTTAGAGTATCTTGTCATGATTATATACTATCCCAAATTCTGAATCTTATTCATCCGCTCGTCCGAACCGATAATCATCCCGGTGTAATAGAAGAAGTCAACGAGCTTCGCGCTCGCGTGACGGCTTTGGAGAATATGGTACAAGGATTACAAGCACCATCAACAACACCAGTACCGCTAACAACATCCACATCGGAAGCCTCAATACCACAAACACCAGCAGCATCACCGACATCAACAGTACCATCATCAACATCAACAGTATCATTACCACCACCAACAACCACATTCGCATCCCACACCTCAATATCACATCTAAAATATGTACTTCGAGCATCAACATCATATGCACCACAGGTACCAAGGAGTACCAACAACAACAAACGATGAAGTATCGATTCATCACTTCATTGAAGAAATATTCTGTAGAGAATATGTAATTTCTAAAAAAAAATTAGAGATTACTTATTCTAGTTCTAACCATAAACCTAGAAGAGTAGATGGATAGAGATGATAGAGGAAACTCTGAAAAGAATGGTGTGTGATCTACAAGCTAGACTGGTTATACAAGCGCCACCAGAAGTTCCACCAGTATCACCATTAGTATCACCAACACCAGTAACACCTGTAGCACCACAAGCTCCACCAACTCCATAACCACCGATGATATCGACACCACAATCACCGAGGAGTATATTGGAATAACGAGTTATAAAGTATTAACTCATTAATTCCAAAGAATTTATATATTATATATATGAATTTTGGAAACCATAATATATTTTTTCGTACTAAGCTATTAAGTATGAATTGAAAAAGGGTAGATACTACTCGGTTAATTCATATTACTAATATGCTATGATGTACATCCTTAGTTAACTACAATCTCTGTTTCAAACCAATGAATTCCATTTCATAATAAACCAAGTGTATTATTCAACTACATGTTTGATTTTACACTCCCATTTTCGATATACTCGAAACTTTCCAGAAAACATCATTCGTACTTTGCAGAATTCACAAGTATTTCATGAGCATCAACATCCTTCACCAAGGAATATCAATAAGAATAAATAATGATGTATTAATTACATTAGTGAAATACTCCGCAAAGATTATGTAATCTCTAAAGTTTTAGGGATTATTCATTTCTAGTTCCAACCGTAAACCAAATGAGATTAATATAATATTAGCTCATTAAATCCATATTACATCTGAAGAAAATATACACACATATATTTTCATAAAGACTGTAATAAAAATTCTTTTGTACAAAATATTACTTGTGAAATTTTATTTTAACGAGTAGGTAATACCTGAGAAATACTTAAGTTCACATTAATATGTTACGCTGATGTTTCGACAATCATTAATTATACTCTCTCCTTTTATAGCAATATACATCATTTCACAAAAATCAAGACAACCATTTTCCTTGCCAATTCAATTGCATATTCTGATTTTGACAAATCAAAATCCAAGTCAAGATTTAAGAATTGTCATCAATCTTAAATTCCTACATCCTTCGAAACCATACTTTGAATTCAAAATGTTATTCATAAAACCGAGGAGAATATTATTCGTATCTTTCATAATTCACGATGATTTCACCTCCACCATCATATACTAACGGATACAACCTGCGTTCAAATACTTCAATTCAAAATTCTTGAAAGCACCTCAGATTGAAAATCAACGAATTGAACTCGTTATATATGAGAGTACGGATGAAGCAGCCAAAGCTGTTGATGGTCTTAATAGTCAAAAGTTGATAATAAAGAAAAGTATGTTAGAAAAGAAATTTGGAACTGAAAAATGGATTGAGCAAACTATGAAGGAGACTGTTGACAAATCACAAGGACTAAACCCGTACCTGACGAATTTAGATAATTCAGTTTCTGATGGAAATCTCAGAAGATGTGCAATCTCTTTACGTATTCTAAATCCTTGCGGAAGAATTTTCTTCATCATCCTTTGATTTTAATTTTTTTTAAATTCTAAGATATCATCGTATCTTCCTTTATAAATATCCTCAATATTTCTGAAAAATACCTCCATAACTATTCTTGTCTGAAATTAATTATCTCTTTGCGTTATCTGTATTACATCATAACGAAAACTGTTTTAGCTTCAAAATTTTTGTAACATTCGAATTTAAGTTCATTGATATTATAGAGTAGTGTTGGAATGAAAGCATGAGTTAGTGTAATATAATGACACCCGATCAACGTAATTATATTATAGTAAGTCATGCGGAAGTTCTAATGGCACATGATGAAGGTAGTACTTGATCAACATTACCCTCACCATGTACCATGTTACGCGACTCTTTTATTTTACTTAACATCTGAACATACCAAGAATGTATTTTCTTGATAGTTCTATACTTTTCGTGATTCCAGTAGTTTGCTAATATAATCGTACCATTAAATTTTTCTTTCTGCTTATAACACTAGTTATGCTCATTTGAAACCCTATCTATCGTATTTCCGGAGAAATATTTATCTTTTCATTTGTATTTCTCAATAGTGAGAAATTTATTGAACTTGTGCTTATCATAAAACGGAACCCGACCCATTTAGGGTACTCAAAATACTCCATTCATCGATCTTATCGTTTTCTTTGATAATCATTATACTAACAATCGAATTCATTTAAAGAATTCAAGTTATATCATATTTCATGATACGAAAATATCCTCGTTTTCGTTATCAACTTTTCTTAGCCAAATTTCGGGACGCAATTTCTTTTAACGGGTAGGTACTGTCATGACCCGGAAATTTCGGTCAAATTTAAACTCTGATAACTCTGAGAAGATAAGCAAATTGATGTGTTGCATTAAAACATTTTTCCTACATTTAATTAACCATTGGACTTTACCCTACGATTCACGAACAACCTATAATTTAAAACTCGAACCCGTCATGATCTATATATGATTTTACTTTTTTAAATGAAAACGTTTTATGATATAATAATTTCTGTTATTATAACCTCTTAATAAAATGATTTTGAATATAATTAGTTCTAGAAAACTAAATTTTATAATATTTATATATGAAATGATAAAAAAATTTACTATTAAACGATGCTATTTCAAATTAAAAATTTTACGTATTAAGTCATTTTATTTTTATGATATAATTTTTATAATTTTTTTTAAGAAACGAAGTTAAATTAAAAATGTACAATTTGTAAAGCACAATGTACAACAACGTGTAGCTTAAATAGTTAAATTTAAATTAATTCATTTACTATTCATTGAATAGTAAATGAAACGAAATTAATTCATTTACTATTCACATGAAAGCGACATGATAGAAATTATTAATTATAAGTTACATAATATACCCCTGAAATATTTAATAAATACGATTTTTTAAAAATTTACGATTCAAATTTGATTCTAAATTTATTATTATATTATTATATTTTATTTCAATATTATTATATTATTATATTTATTATATTATTATATTAAAATTTATATTATATTATATATCTTTGTCCAGTCAAAAACTAAGAAAACACATATTACGCTTATAAACTTTATAAATGAACTTTTTTACAACTAATTTTATAAAGCTTAAGACCAAAACATATATATATATATATATATATATATATATATATATATATATATATATATATATATATATATATATATATATATAAGTAGAATTTTTTTTCCATATTTTTACCCGTCAATTATTAGCAACAGAGTACGAAATACCGGTATGTGAAAACTGTCGGTAGAATGAGACAAAGGCGGCTACTTTTTAAATTCACATGTTTTCAAATTTTAATTTTTTTATTATTATATTGAATTATTGATTATTATTATTATATTATTATATTTTATTTCAAAATTATTATATTATTATTTTATTAATCTATATATATGAATGATCGACACCAATAATTTCACACAACTTCAGTTTCTCGTTCAATTCATTTTCACATAGAAATAGATATTTACTCCGTATCATATTCATCATCACAATTTTTTGTTATTATTATTATTATTATTATTATTATTATTAAGATTAATATTATTATTATTATTATTATTATTATTATTATTATTATTATTATTATTATTATTATTATTATTATTATTATTATTATTAATCTTATTATTATCATTAGTAGTATTATTATTATTAGTATACACATAAAATTCTACGACGGGGTTATGTTCAAGTGATTTCAAACGGGTTTTCAAATGGGTTATAGCTAAGGAGGTTATGGGTAATGTTCGGGGGTATTGTTCGTGAATCAAAGGCCAACCTTGCATTTATCATTTCCGTTGCATCTACATACTTTTCCTACAATATTGAACCACAATATTGATACGTGAGTTTTCATAGCTCCCTTTTTAAATGCTTTTGCATTATATATTTTTGGGCTGAGAATACATGCATATTTTATAACTGTTTTACGAAGTAGGCACAAGTACTAAAACTAATTCTACGTGGGTTTAAACCAGAAATATCCCCTTAGCTTGGTAGCTATAACTACTGGTGTATGACTGGTAGGTGCGAATCATAAAGATAGATCTATTGGGCCTGACAAACCCCATCCTGACTATGGGATGCTTTAGTACTTCGAGGTTTATATAACACAACTGATTCGGTGTACTTTCAGAGGCTAAAACATGAACGTTAAGGCTTGTTACCGGGTACCTACAACTTATAGAATGCTTTTTATACACTTGCGAGTGTCTGGTTATTTATGAAACTGAAATCTTGTGGTCTATTACAACTATTGAAAATCATGATTTATGATAAAACTATGAACTCACTAACCTTTTTGGTTGACACTTTAAAGCATGTTTATTCTCAGGTATTAAAGAAGCTTTCGCTGTTTAACTGCTATGTGCATGGAGTCTTACATGGCACATTTTTAAGGAAACTTTGCATTCAAACATTAATATGTATTATATTTTTACTGTTTAGTCAACTGATGTATTATTATGAACTATCATTTATTGGGATTGTCTATATGTAGAAATCACCACAAGTCGAAAACATTTATATACATGCTTTAAAAATGTATACAGATTTTAAAACTTTCTTATATAGAAAGCGCGTCTTTTGAAATGAATGCAATGTTTGTAAAATGTATCATATAGAGGGCAAACCTCGCAATGGGACCGATGAATGATGTGTTGCGTCAATAGGGATTTTGTCGGGCCATCACAATAACTGTGTCAACAGTTAAGATAAGTGCGAGTTAGAGTACAAGACTTGGTGTTTCCTGTGTCAACAGTTAAGATAAGTGCGAGTTAGAGTACAAGACTTGGTGTTTCCAAGCATCTCCGTGACGATAAGTGAAAGGATGTTAGGTTCGTTATGCGGCCTAAATAGTTGAGACTAGCAGTCGAGGCTAGTGTGATGCAAGCGTTGAACCATGAAGTTCGTTTGGTTCGTTGATTTTGAGACATTAGATGAAGTGTTGCATCAAGTGTGAATCCGAAAGGGTTGAGTGTTGAAATCTTGATGGCATTGACAGGAGTTTCATAACACGACGGTAAGTGCCTTCCTTATACCTACTAGTGTAATGTTGATTCCGATGGTGATTATTTGGTACTTGGGTGCCGATGAGAAACCCGAAGGTACAATGATGCGTGGTGATGGCGTTTAGCGGACGCCAAAGATTAGTCTTAGTTGAGAAATCAAGGTTTGAATGCCTCAAGAGTTGTTTGTGAAGAGATGATGAAAATGACCAACGTTGTGACCAGTCATTTGTAATCCGGAAGGTTAAATTCCGTGAGATGCGATGATCTTGGCGGTGATTGTACGGGACTAAAGATCCTAAGTGGGGGAGTTAGCTACCGGAGGTTACGGTACCATCCTTATACAGTGAGCGTAATCGTGCGGGCTAGCGGAAGCCGGCCAGATGGAGAACGATCACGAAGTGTGAAGTGTTGAATCGACTACTAAATTTCATTTTGTGAATGCAATGTGTGAGAATAACGAAAATGTGTTTGATTGAAGAGTCGATGTTGGTGTGATTGAGCGAGCAAGTGTTGCTTAAATTGAGAATAAAGACCTTGAAAGTCTTCGGAAAAGTCCCGAGTTAGACCGTGAAGCGGTTGGTGGAAGTTATAATGGCAAGAATCGTCGGCGAGTTATGCCATCCTTAGATGATTAGGTGATGGGTAATGAAGGACCGGATGCTCGGCGTCGAGGCGAGCGGTCGCGGTTGATGTCTAACTTTTAAGTGTGGGTGCGGATAACGAGGACGTGATCGAAATAAGTGGGGGAGAGTTGTAAGACCCGTTTATTCGTACGACTTATATATGTATACATATACATACGTAAATGTATATTATGGATTAGTCGTATTATAAGTGTGTGTATATATATATATATATATATATATATATATATATATATATATATATATATATATTATATACGTGGAGTTCATGCGACGTATAAATAATACATGTAAATGTATATATATATATATATATATATATATATATATATATATATATATATATATATACATTTACATGTATTATTTATACGTCGCATGAACTCCACGTATATATAATATATATATATATATATATATATACACACACACACTTATAATACGACTAATCCATAATATACATTTACGTATGTATATGTATACATATATATATATATATGCTACTAGATTTAAGAGCCCGTGCGTTGCACGGGGACTCCCAATCAAACTAATTTGAAGCATAAAATGTTATATCATTTAACGGTATGATAAACCAATATCGTTGTGTATAAAATAAACATAACCTGCTTTAGTATTTTTGTATTAACACATTCATGCTGTTTAACAAACAAAAATGCAAAATGGGTTCTAATATCTCAATGGTAAATACATTATACAAGGTTAATGTAAAACTATTGTATTCGTTGAAAATATCCAAAGTCGTCTATAGATTAGACCAAACACTGGTTTTCAACACTTCTGTTTATCTCCAAACACAATTTTTGCCACATCATTTTATGGCAACCTTCTGCGCACATCCAAGAAAAATCAACAACCAATAATCAACTTTCTTAATCCAAAGGTTATGATTCATATTAGTAGTTTTGTCAAATATACGGATATGAAGTACGAACAACATATATTAATAGATCGGTAACCATAAACAATTACATAAAAATAGATCGACAACCATTAGAATGAGTACCATTATGTACCAAATCATATTGGATTTGGTGTAAAGTACTAAACACATTATAGAATATACCAATCACTCCCTGATTTTAACCAAAAAAATGCCAAAAGATAATACATCATTTATATTTTGATTATGACTTGTCATCCACAAGTAATTTTAAACAATTAGACCTATTTGCTCGTCAGAAGCTCGCAACAAACAATGAGCTAAATAAGAGCTTAACTTTCAAATCATACGGTCATCGTCACTCAAAATCATACTTCATGGTTTTAGAAGGCTTAAGGTAAATAATTTTGGAAAATGTTTCACGAATATGCAAACAATATACAGCTAAAAACAATCAAATGCAAGCAGCCAAACAATAAATAGGACATACCCGCTCTTCAACCTTCTCTTGTTGCTTCTTCATCTTTAATGTTACTTCCTTGAACTCATTATTACTCTCAACCTCGTTTCCTGGTATGTCTATTCAATGGTGAACTCGAGTAGTAGCCTAAATTAGACACAAAACTACATATTAGAAGAAACAAAACAGCATATATTAGCTCATTTAAATTATGTTTTATCTCAAACGAACTAAATAGGGCCAAATGGGATGGGAATCCCCTAAATCTATTAACCTCCTAAAAGAAGTCGTTTTTATCAAGTATATAATTTTATTACATTACATAGAGAACAAATATAAGTAAAAAGAGTCTAACCAGTAACTAATTTATTGATCAATTAATAAAAGTATCCGACCCGCCCATTTCACCATACTTAAGTGTTACTTTCTACCTTGACATTGTGCATGAAAAACTTGTAAAATGAATTGGTGAATCGAAAGGGAGTATTATAAATGAAAGAAAATGTGGATTCAAGTATCGAGGCACTCTCTCATTAAATCTTCCACAGCAAAAATACTTTCACTCCATCTTTTTGTATATAAGGTTTTGGCTTCAGTTGCTTTTTCGTTTAATCTAAACCCAACAACTCGATTCAAATATATTTGGTTTAAGGAACCAAATGGGTTTAAGATGCCAAACAGCTTAAAAGTTGGCCAAAAGTACATTCGACATGTGCAAACTATTATACTATTCTATTATTGTATATGTGAAATAATAATATCCGTTATTTTAACCAAAATATTATAGAAGTGAGATATTATCAATTTGAGGTTCTTAATATATGAATTTTAAAGTGTTATGTACAACCCGACCGACCTGACCGAGGTGTATTTTCTTGATTCAAATCGTGTATGCACCTTTTTTTGCCCCGGTAACGAACCATGTTAACCAACCTGCTCAAACCACCCATCAAACCACCCGTAAATAAAAAAGGCTGATATTTCATCTTGAGTTACTACAATGAGAAAATATGAGAAGAGTAAATTTACCCAATACATATGGCTTGGTAAGACCTAAAAATGAATCTTCACGAGGGGTGTGACTATCATGCTGGAGATATGTCCGTATACACTTCGTGCATATAAGCTTAAATCATGGAGCATGTTTTCACCAAACACTTTTAGCAGCATGAATGGTCTCCAACAACGACCAAGTCATGTCCCACGTTTTACTACAAAAAATATCACAGCATTATGTGAGAAAGTCAACGTATTTTCTTAAACTCTCACACACACCAAACTACAGTTGAATAAAACATAGATATAGCTTCATATAAAGTATAAAACTATATTTATAAATGTTACTGACCCCTTGTTCTCATCGGACAATGTACTACTTGGTAAGAAATCATACGTTTCCAAAAGCATAGGAGTCACAGCCACCGCTTACTCGATAAACGACATACATCAACCTGAAGAAGAATTTAAATGTATATCACCTACGACACTCCAAAATGAGGGATACGGATCCGTGATGGCACTATCACCCTTGATGATAATACTTAGAGAATGTATTTTTAATAATAACTCAAAACACTTAACACTCACATGAACAGTATTAGGCTTGTACAATTAATTCATAAATATATAAGTTCGTCAATATTTAATTTGATGGAAATAAAGAAAGGGATAGATTCAAAAAAATAAAAATAAAATATAGAAATAGATTTCAAAAAAACAAAAGAAATGGCTAGATACCTACAATATGACCGATATTAGCACTGATTTCCACCCGTTTGGTCGCTGCAAAGAAACATAATTCCTTAATGTAGGATAAAAAAATATAAGTGTATGCCTTGAATAATACATTTCAAATGGAATAGGTAAAACTGATTCTATTGTTTAAATTTGTTAAGAATTACATTTACCATAACAGTGAGTGACTACTTAAAAATTGAAATGGAATATGATATAAACAATACAGCTGCAGTTTGCCTTACTTCAGATAAACCTCTTTCACAATACCAAAATTGAGATCGTTATCTTTTACCAGAAACTATGCATTAGAGGTGATAAATGAGCAGGTGCAAAGATTTGTTGCATGGCCGATTCAGGTCAAATGAATAATTTTTGTAAAAGTCCAGATCAGGAAGAGAATGAGCAACAAATCGATATAAGTTTAGAAACAAATCAGAATGGTTAAATTACTACTCAAGTAAGGTACCTAAAATATGATGAGAATGGGTAATCATTACAACAACTTTAGTCAGGTGCTCAAAATATTTAATAACCAATTTGATATTCACACATAATATCACAACATAAATACCAAATTGTCAAAAAGACATTTTGACAAATCAAGTTTACTAAAACCCGTTTGACACTGTACCTTATCCGCTGACCCGCTCAAGTTGCCACCAAGAGTTATCTCTCAATAAGATCAAGTTTATCGTTTTGCTTCTGATGTTTCCGGTTAGTAAAAAATAGAGGCAAAGCTTGAGCAAATAAAGCAAATCTACAATCTGTAACAAATATACATTTGTACAAATTCAAATGGGATGAAAGTCACCAAGTCATCAGGTACATGTATGATGCTTTCATGGAAAATCAAAAATTACCATTAAAATACAACTTTAATTAAATAACTCTGAACTTTTACGAACCCGAATTTAGATCTAGAAAACCATGACATGATATTATCAAAGGTAGTGACCTCTACTCTCTGCATGACATCTTGGTTGGCAGCTAAATACTCTGGTCCTACAACAATCTGGCAAAAAGATCTTCTTACCAAGCTTAAACTTTTTACCAATAACATGATCCATCATAACTTAAATCGAAACAGCCCAAAAGCAAAAATATACAAACCTAATTTCAAAAAATCTAAAAACAGTTTACAATGAGTTTTTATGTAAGTGTCATGAAGATGTATTCTAGTAATACATCCAAAAGCTACAAACTTTACTATTTAAATGGTTCAAATCCAATCAACCATTCATAAATGTATTAAGATAAAATATGTAACCCTACCGATACAATCTGAAACCCTTCGTTTATCATTATGAAGTCAATTACAATCCGTCAACCATTTGTAAATGTATAAAGATTCAAGAATTATCAATTTTGAATGTTAATGATTCGACATTTTCTTACCAATAGAGTAGCATAAGATATTGGAACTATCACAATATAAACAACATCACTTATTTCTGTCCAATATAAACAAAATGAAATTAGTTACATCATTTGTAATGAGAGCATAAGATATTGGAACTTTCAGTTACCTAAATTTGAGTCATTAGGCCTAATCATATAATTTACCAAATAATATTCAAGAAAAACAAACATATACACGTATAAAACACAAACAAAAATTAGCAGCATATTACAAAGATATTCAGAGGATAAAAAATTGAACGATTCATACCATCACCCATCTTCGGGTCTTCGACCCAACGTTAATCAGAGAAGGCAGAAAACTAACCTCCCAAACTTTAAGTAAGCATTTGTAAAAGATGGACACCATGAAAAAGTCCCAATTTTAAAGACTAACCGGTTGTTAGAGCATCATTATGTACAGACGGATGCAACATCGCAGACATAAGCATCGATTTGTTAGGACAAACTTGAAGGTCTGAACACTAATAACCTTGCTTACACGAAATTCATAATTACGAAACCATAAATTCTGAACTCTACAACCTACCACGTACATCACCAAAGATTAATCATTCACTACTTATTCAGACATTTAATCGAACATGAGGTAGGCATATAACCAGATGGACATAATACAACCTTGAAACAAAATTAAATAGCCAAAAGAATTTCAGCAACATAAACAAAATTTTAAACATAAAAAACAAAAGTGAAGAAAATTGTACTTGTATAAGAATCACGATGTAGCAATTTGTGATACCTTCAAAGAATCACGATGGATTAAAGAAGATGATGAAATCGAATTTGTTTGGATGGGGGCGTATCGATTGGATGTGAGGGTGTGCTTTTTTTTTTGATTGCAAAAACCCTAGAAGAAACTGCTCTGATCACAGATTGAATGTGAGGGTATCGATTTAAATTGGATGATAACTGATCTGTGAAATATTTGAGGAGAAATGAAACTTAACCCTAATTAGAAGAAACGTGTCAGATGTAGAAAATTGGGGATTTATTTAATTCAAAATTGTGAGAAAAAAGGATTTGTTGAGGATGAATGTGGAGGTGACATGTGTCTGAATTATGTATGATATTTATAAAGATAATAATAAATAATATACTAGATTTAAGAGCCCGTGCGTTGCACGGGGATTCTTCAGCAAACAAAATTGAATCATAAAATGTTATATTAATTAACGATATGATGAAGACATTATTTTTTCACAACCAAATATACATCTCCCGTACGTTGCACGGGAGTTTAAAAATAGTATTTGAATGTGTTACTATCGGCACCGATAACCTATATTACACGATTGCAATGACGAAACTAATCACTAATGAAATTGAATTGGTCCGATCAAGTCATTATATCTTTTAAACTGTTTTGTGACAAACTGGAACCTCGTAATTTGGACGAAAGGTTTGCGTGGCGTAAACAAAGTGGCATTTGACAAACATAACCTCTTCCCATAGTCCTCCGAGTGAACCACTTAACTTGAATATCATGTTTAGTTGTTCAAAACTCCCTCTGCCAAAATATTTCCTATGGAACAGATGACGTGTATAGGTAGAAATTAGAAAAGGATCAACTTTTATAAAACTCAAATAAATTTTACAATAAAGAAAACATCTATTGAACTAATGACACCTTTTTTTGCAAGCAATTATATGTAGATTCACAACATCAAGTCCCATCAACTTCATCACAACCATACTGATAAAGAATAACTAAACGTGTATGTACGTGGTGCGTATCGAAGTTATGAAGTATATGTACGCACGCATGCATGAGAATAGACGAGTGCATGGGAATGTATCTTTTATCTTTATAAATCTCATACCTAAATCAGACACGTGGCATCACCATATTCCTCCTCACTAATACTAATTTTCTCCTAATTTGTAATTAAAAAATTCTGTAATTATGTAGATCTGACGCGTGTCCTCTGTAAGTTTCAAAATTTAGATTTAGAGTTAAACCCATTTTCTTTCTCCTTCTTCAATTGAATTCCAAATCTCTCTATCTCTTTCTCTTTCTATACCGACCGACGTTCATCCTCTGCAATTAGATTAGGGTTCCGAATTTTTCAATCAGGTAAACAAAACAAAATCGATAAGGATTTTAGGGTTTTTTTTTACTCTGTTAAATACAGCAGTGATGGATTCACCAGACACTGACGTATATTTTTCAACATACTTATTAACATCGGAATGACATTAATTGGGACGATTCAAGGTGGTTTCATCAAATTGATATTGGTTTTAAAACAGGGATCAGGTATGTTTCTATAATTTGATTTCGCTTTTTGAACAATGGGATCATCAGATTTCGCATACAAATGTTTTCCTTATGTTTGCTAATTATCATCATAATCGTCATTTGAAATAGACAATCAACACAATATATGTGCTTCCGTATGAATCTTTACCTGCGTGTGTTCTTCTGAAAATAGAGATGTTTTATAAATTAGATTATATATGCTGTTTGCCTATATAGAAATTACATGAAATTTCTTTAAGCCTTCTGTATTTTGTTTGTCTATTTTTTGATTCATTTTCCATTTCAGTAATGTTATAAGTTTGATATTTTTTGTATATGCCTGATATGAATTATTATCTGCACTATATGAGTTCACTAACCTCTTTTTTTTTCTTTTCATTTTATTGGATAATTAGGAATCATCTTCAGGTAAAGTTTGTTTGATAACTATGAATCATCTTCAGTCCTTCATATGTCTTCTATCTCAGGTAATGTTTCATACTTTAATTTGTTTATATGGTACGATGATATTGGTTTCATATCAAGATTTATGTGTCTTTAGTGTTCTTGATTCTTATATAGTGTTAAATGTCATTTTCAGTCATGTTAAATTGGTATGCATTAATATTCTTCCTAAATTTATCTATCAACCATTAACTTTCAGAATACTAAACCAACAGTCTCAAATGGGTAATGAAACAAAACTGGTGGAAATCAGCTTACAAGAAGAATCACTTTGTTTTTAAGTTAGGGATTTCAATTTTGTTAGTGGGGTTCGGATTAGGATTTCTTTTTTTCAATCTTCAAGTGAGATCCGTAAAAGGAAGAATGAGGAATCACATTATAAACAAGCCTTTTAGAATAAGCATAAAGTAACGTTCATGTTGAAATTTTTGGAGCTACTATGATTGTATTACTTATTTTGTACTTAAAAATTACTTTTTGCCACAAAGTTCCCTATTTTTTGGGACTAAAGGTTATATTTTTTGAAACTTTTTTAGTATATGTTGGCATAAAGATGGGTTATTAAGATTTTTGCGTTATACATATCAAGATGAAAGATTTCAAACTTAATGGATATTACCAATTGAGAAGAGACTGAACTGAAATCAAAATTTTAGTAATCAATAAATCCATTGAAAAGGGGAAATGATGATATTTGATCAGTAATAAACCATGTTACAGTGTTTGACTTTCATGTTTAAATTCACCATATTTATATAAACTTGCCTAATTTCCGATTTGAACATATTTTGTTGTACACTGACAAAGTTTAATTTTCAGATATCACATTGTGTTCAAATCTCTATGCTAAAGTCTTAATGGTATATGAATGTTCTTTATTAACATTGAGCTTTAACAATATTATCATGCTTTTTACGAAGAATGAATTTGATTGGGGAGCACATAGACTATGAGGGCTATTCGGTGTTGCCCATGGCAATCAAGCAAGACACAATAGTAGCCTACATAATATTGCTATGTAATTATTGTTGTCTTTTTGGGAACTTTTCAGATTGTGTTGGGAATAAATCCTGGAATGGATCCTGAAGAAGCGATATCAAAAGTCAAAACGCTTTCTGATGTTGAAGGTTTATGTGTATCATTTGCAGGAAAACGTGGGTCGTCTGACCCTACCCTTTCTGTTAAGGTATTGGACTTCCTGTTTGTGCATTCCATTAATACAAAACTTGGTTCGTGTATTAATTGTTAAAAATATGATTTATTAGAGGTCACTATTTCAACTTATTTACATGTGAGTTTCCAATTTGTGTTATGTTTTATGTTTAACGCGTCAGGTCGGTAGTACAGTATAAACAAGATTAGCCTAAAAAGGGAATGGGTCATATTATTACTACTCCTAAGTTATCTAATAAGTCATATTATTACTTAAATTATGTATTTGTGGTTATTATATTCGACAAACAATTTTAATTTATACTTTTTGGACAAAAGTTGTTTTGGGTTGACCCAACCCCTTTTGACACATGCCCGAATTTAACCTGTTTGGCCCATTACTCAACCTACTTGACCTGATCATTTTGCCACCTCTAATATGCCCTCCATGAACAGTAATTGATGCTGAAGGTTTATGTACTTTCGAATAACAGTTGTCCTGAACTTGAAGAATTGGTTAATGTTTGTAAATATAACGGGGCACTCGGAGCTAGACTTATTAGAGCCGGATGGGGTGGATGTGCAGTTGTGTTGGTTAAAGAAAGCATTGTCCCACAGTTTATTCTAAATTTAAAGGTCTTATTTCCCTTGAGAAATAATTGAGTCATATATTGATCGACTTTTTTTCTATCAAAGTGACTGTTTTCAGCAAAATTTCCTGTTCAAGTGAAGAAGAGACGTTTTACTGTTACAAAATTGAATGATTGGTTGTTTTTGTTAAGTGTTAACGGACGAACTTTTTAATTTACTTAAATTAATTAAAAAAAATTTGTACAGATAGTTGAAGTTGTTAGTGGGGACTATGTAACTGTTGCGGATGATTCT
Organism: Rutidosis leptorrhynchoides; assembly: GCF_046630445.1. Classification (NCBI taxonomy): domain Eukaryota; kingdom Viridiplantae; phylum Streptophyta; class Magnoliopsida; order Asterales; family Asteraceae; genus Rutidosis; species Rutidosis leptorrhynchoides. Next base: position 563,082,484 of record NC_092335.1, read on the forward strand.
CTGCCATTTGGTAGTCCAACAACTGGGAAACCCGAGAACAGATGAGAAACCCCCTTCTTATGCTCGTGAAGCTCGGGAATTTTTGAGAACAAGATTAATTGGCCACCAAATAAGTTATCTTTACTTCTAAAGTAGATTTTGATGTTGGCATCGGTTAGTGGGCCAAAATCTGATGTGTTTGTCAAATTCGGTCAAAGTCAAAGTGGGTCAACATTTTAACATGAATATAAACTAGAATATCAGATTTTTTGAGCAAATGAACGATTATATGTTTATGTTTTAAATATATATGTTAAAGTTCATAACTATCTTTATAGTTTTCATTTGCTTTGCTTTGCAGCTTCCCTCACCTCAAGCCTTTCACAGTGGGTTGGTTTTGTTTATTGACATTTATTCAAGTATGATGAATACTTGAATAGTGATGTAACTTTTAAGTGCTAATATTTTTCAATTTACGTGTCATGTAGGCTAATAGAGGTGTAGGATTTGCTGTACGCATTGTCCGCCACTCAAAGTTAATTCTTAAATTTCCTCGGATAAAACTAATAGCAACTGGGTATGCATCTCTCTTTACGAACAGTAATATATATCTGTAATTTGTATATGAATGTGTGTGCCTTCTCTACCTGGTCAGGGTAGAGAAGCTACGAGTGATTATTCTTGATGTAAGCCTTGAATTGAAATTATGTTATGCTTGATCCTTGTCCGGACGATGGTGACGTTTTGGGAGCTGATGTTTACTTTTAAGTTGCTTGAATCCACATACAACCACAGGTTAGGTAATGCTCAAATCGAACATAGTTTTTCAAGTGATAACAATACTATATTAGTTGATTGTATTGTGGTACTAAATGAACTGAATAATCTTTTGTTTTTTACTTTTACATCTCATGTTAAGCTTTTCAAGTGCTATTCTGACTGTAACCTTAGTATCTATTTGATCAGGTGGAAGACTCAATACTTCTCGCCCATTAATTTTAAGGTATTTTTTTTATAAATATAACGCCTTTTTCAGTTACATGTTATTTAATAGATATCTAAATGGGCAGGCATAATCACTAATTCCTAAATCGGTAGATGACAAAATCCAGGTGAACACATATCTTCAACAGTTACATAACATTTCAACACTTGCTAAAAGACCAAATGTTATGTGTTCATGGTTCCATGTCTAATGAAAACCTAAAAGCCACGTCCTGTAGAAATAGAAGCAACACTGCCAACTTCTCTCATGTTCATTTTAGGTACACACCCCTTTGTTGACGGTAGACGTAGCAAAATGGGTGGGGTCAGAAAGTTGAGTTATATACCGAATTGGGTTTTTTTGTCAACCCATACCTATTTTGTACTGTATAAAATTTTCATAAATAATTTGTATGTATAATGTATAATATAATTACATACATTTTGGTACATAAGCTTGTGACATTTCATTAGTAAGTGTTGAAATGTTATGTAACTGTTGATATTTTTAATAAAAGCTTTGACTTCAGTTAGTGTTGATAACAAGAAATGATTTGATTTTGTCATGTATATTACTCGTAATTGATTGGCTTTTGGGTTAGATTGATTTATTATCACCCATGGGTTAACACCATAATGTTTGGTTATGAATACATTTGTGCTTTTAGTACTTGAATATTGCTATTTTTAAGTCTTTTTAGGAGGTGCAGTAGTTGAGTTTAAGTTTATTAATGTGAACGTATCCTAATAGTATAAGGACATCGTCTTCGCTTTTTTCCTTTTCAAGTGGTAATGGGTTTAAGACATGAACAATGCAGTTATGATTCATATGTGCTTATCGATACATATATTGATTTGATATTGTTTCATTCATTATATATAGCTTATGATTTTTTTTCCACATATATCCCCTTAATGAATTAATGTTATTTGTTACCTTTATTCACGTAAAGTAGCAAAGCAATCAAAAGTGTTGGCCTTTATCCTATAAGTATCTACGCAAATTGAAATACAAGATCATAACTCATCCTTCGTTACCATACTTTGTACATCAAATAGAACTAGACTTGGGATCCAGTTCGTTGGAACCTATCTGCGAAGGGGATTGATGTATCTTCTATTGTTTGCCCGTCTTGTAACAACGGGGTGAAAACCAGAGATCATTTGTTTTTCGATTGTGAAGTTGCTCGAGATTTATGGTATAAAATTCGAATTTGGCTCGATTATGATTTGCCTCAATTGGCTTCATGGGATTCGTTTTTGGCATGGTTGGAAGGTATTCGGTTACGTTCTTCATCTAAAGATAGTATTGTTGCGGTGAAGCTGACTTGTCTATGGGCGTTATAGGAAAGGCGTTGTCTTCTTAGATCCTTTATGTAACAAAAGTAGTTTATTTGATTTCAATAGATTAATTACTTTTCGTTGAATTAAAATAGAAGTCATTTAGTTTAAAATTGGAACTTATGGCTTTCTATGCCGTTGTAATTATCCCTTAGCACCTTGCTAGGGATCGCTTTTTTATTCTAATATAATCATTCTTTGGCCGTTAAAAAAAACGATTACAAATAGACGAACTTACTGATAAAATGATAAAAGCAAAGATTTTAACAGGTACACACGTTGGCACCAAAAGTGAAATTGGACACATGCTTATTGTTCCTAACGAAGCCCGTTTTCAGTCATGGACAACTTTATGTTGATCTATTACTGAAAGTGCTTATTTTGAACAAGGATAAAGAATTATCAACCACAACTAAAAATGTTGTCTACAAAGCAGTTTTCCACTAACTATAATAACTTTAAGTAATTTATCCTTATTTATTTTTCAATATATAAATACTATTACTTAAAACCTTTTGTTTTAGATATTATTATTCATATTTATTGTGTCTTACGTAACGGATATAACCATTTAAAATTCATCGTTTACTTTACAACAAATCATGTTTACATCAATACGTAACTTTATGTTTTGCAATCAATCTATGTATGAACTATAAATTATCAAAGTTTTACTAATGTGTGTTGCTTACAAAAACATATTTTACTAATTCAATCACAACGCTACTATTCACACCTTTCCTAATAATAACGTTATTTCATATATAAGTTTAAAACCAATAATATTTACGGATGAGTCCCCGTGCAACGCACGGGCTCATAAATCTAGTGTATATATATATATATATATATATATATATATATATATATATATATATATATATATATATATATATATATATATATATATATATATATACGTATATGCATGGAGAGATTGTGAAAGTATTCATGCGTTGATACGAGACGTGTAAGCACGTGTACGTATATGTATAGAAAATATATAAAACGAGTATCTAATATATATATGGATATAGAGCACGTGGATTATTCGAGGCATGGTTTAAGTGTTTTTATATGGATGTATGTTGCATGCATGTATATAGTGTACGCGAGTTAAATGATGAAGTGTTATAAATGCATGTTTAGGATCGTACGTTGCGAGTATGAAGCGTGCGAAGCGTGTACGAGTGAAAGAGTTGTGGTGCTTGAAAAATGGTCAAAGTATGCCTACGATCGCGGCGCGGGACTCGATGGTCGCGTCACGGAGAATCAAGGAGTTCAGCATCAGCAGCTCGACAAAATGGATCCCAGACCGAGGCAAAACCCGCGGTGCGGAGGGGTTCAGTCGCGGCGCGACCACTCTGGGTGTTTAGTCTGAAATTTCATAAAATGGAGGGTTTTTCGAGGGCGTTTTGGTCATTTCACGTATGGGGCAGATTTAAGCCCCAATTCTGGTCCACTCATTCATTTATTTCATTTCTTTTTCTTTTTCTTCTCCATTTTCTCTCATTTCCTTCAAAACCCCAATTGATTCAAAGTGTGATTTGGAAGGGAAGAAGCGGGATTCAATCTTTGGAGCAAGAAGAAACGTTGTTCTCCTCGTTCTTAGCTACAAGTTGATACTATCGGTAAGCTCTAACTCTGAATTTCGTTTTTGTGTTCATCATCCAAATCTAGGGCTTTTGATTGTATGTTCATAAATAGAACCCCACTAGTTGTTAATCGAAGGCGGGTTTTGGGTTTGGTGAGCGAGTTTAAACATGTAAGACTTGCAAAGAGTGAATAATCACTAGCATTAGTGATTATTGAAGTAGTGGAAACTATTTGTGTACATTTGGTTGACAAATTTTGAATAGAGTCAAAATTAGGGTTTGTTGGTGATTTCGGTTCGATTGTCGTATGTGTAAGTTTTATAAACTTAAAATGAGTTAAGTTAAAGTATAAACATGAGTTAATGGCGTTTTGAAGTCAAAACTAGCAAATGGTGAGATGTTGACTTTTTAAGGGTCAAAATGGGTTTTTGAGCGAAACTCGAGTTAAAATATATTCGAGTGCTTAAGTTGGTACATTTGTAACATCCCACGTTTTTCCGTTAAATTATTTTAACGCCCGTCTTTTTTTTTAGATAATATCCTCCGTTATCTAAATTCGTACCTTTCGTTAACTAACGTTCTTAATATTTCCGATATTCGATTATAAGATCTCTCGTTAATGTGCGTTTTTAAAAATATTCGTTCGGTTAATTCCCGCACCCGCTTTTAAACTCAAGGGACTATTGGTGTCAAGTGGGCAAACTAGTTGACTAGGTCAACTAGTCAACCCATCACTACCACCACTCATTCAATCCCACATCTCTTTCTCTGTTTTCTCTCTACTTCCATTTTTGGAACTCAAACACCCAATCCACTAATTCATCATCTATTTCAATTTAAGCAATCAAACATCAAAACAAATTACATTTTCGTGATCCTCTCTTCATCCTCTACATTCTGGTACTAATTTCATCTCGTTTGGGTAACGTTTCTAAAACACTAGATTTCTCTAAATTCGTTTTATATACTTGAAATGGTGTTAATTAGTGTCTATGGCTCTAGTATAACATGAATACATATTTTGTTTGCTCAATTTGTTGTTTTGAGTAACTAGTTTGAACATTTGAAATGGGTGTGCTTAATCATGAGTTTTGGGTGATTAAATATTGTTAAATTGTTAAAGTTCATGTTTTAATTGTGTTACTAGTATCACAAGCTTCGTTTTGATGTATAGGTTGATTAAGAAAACTTCAAACACATGAATATTGATTTTGTGAGTTTTGGTTAGGGTTTGGTAGCTCTTAAAATGGACTTTTGATGATTTGAATGCCATGAAACATTGTTAGTAAGTGTTTAGTTGTATTGTATGCTTCATTACTCTCAAAACGGCATATCATATGTATAAATTGGTTTCCCTTATCATGAAATGCATTTTGCGAACTTGAGACTATGATTATGAACATTTAACGATCATTTGACGAGGTTTTTGTTGTTGTAAATGATAAACTCGATTGATGATATGTGGTTAGTTGTATTCCTTGTCAAAATACCTTTCCAACGATATAAGATACATGTTCTAAGTGTTTTCGGTTCACAAATTGTGTTAGTTTGAGTTTTGGTTCGTGCACTTGTGTGTTTTAGCAAAACAGGGTCTGCATACTGATCTGGACGCCGTCCAGTCCTTCAATGATGGACGCTGTCCAGCAAATCTGGACGCCGTCCAGATGAACTGCCAGATTCTGTTTCGCTTGGTCGTTCACCGTTTAATTCTAACTATGCTACGCACCTCCTATTAACATGAAGCTTGGCCAACATGCTCATATATGATTATATAACTTAGAAAAATTATCGGATACCCGACCCGACCCCGTTGACTTTGACTTTGACCAAGTTTGACTTTTAGTCAAACTTAACCAAATACTTATGCAATCGTCCTAATCTTTCTTTTATACTTGATTCTTGCATGAAACTTGACAACGTGATTCACATGCTATACTATTCGAGTCATAACGATCCATAGAACTAATTGAACACATTTCGACCGACCTTGTGTCATAACCGATAATTGATACAACTTACTTGTTTAGGTCAAGGCTAAGCAACTTTCATGCACACATTTACTTTGTGAAGTACATTTATACTCGTGCACTCGAGGTGAGATCATAGTCCCACCTTTTGAATTACTTTTATACTTTTAAATCGTGGGCTGAGAAACATATACATTTCATATGTATATATACTTTTCATACTTTGATACTTGAACACGAATACAAAAGCAAAGATACATACGAGTTAGAACAAAAATTCTCAAGTCCAATTACCATTAGTTACACTTGTAGGGTGTGAGCGAGAACTTATGTTGTGTGGCCATACGCGTTTGATGAACCCTCATCTGACTGATGAAATGTATTTTCGGGATATAGTGTAGGTTCTAACACTATTATGCAGAGGTAAGATTAAGTTAAGTTTTGGTAATTGGGTGCTCGTGATACATACAACATCCTTTGGGGATGTATACGCTTGATATTCATTTTATACTAAATCTTGTGGTTCAAAAACAACATCTTTTGAGATGTATACGCTTGATACAAACACATCTTTTGAGATGTATACGCTTTGATACTAAACCTTGTGGTTCAAAAACATACTTTTACAAATATACCTATGATCTCACTAACGTTTTTCGTTGACAGTTTTCTACATGTTTTCTCATGTTCATACATGGCTATTTGATACATGCTTCCGCGTACACTCATACTTCCTTGGAGTCAAGCATACATACATACTTACGCTATTTATAGCAACCGTGATTTTAAACTAATTATGTCGCAAGTTATTTCATTTATACTTTATACTTTTGTAAACTTAAACTTGTTATCGAATTATTTTGTAAACTAAACTTTGTAAGTCTTGTACGTTTCAAATGAATGCGACATAATTTTAGTCAAACGCGTCTCATATAGGGACTACGACCACGTAATGGGACCTAAGTTAACGGCGCCGTCAATGACGATTTTGTCGGGCCGCTACAACATTTAGGTATTTCGGGTACGCGGGAATTGGTCTTGTTGGTTTTGGACCTTCGAATAGCGTTAAAAGTGCAAAAGGATGTGATTTGCACTTGTTGTTCATTTGGGCGGGCCGAGAGTCCAAATGAGTTTGTATTGATGATTATGTGATAAATGGAATAGGTACGTTCTATTGGCGAGTTGTGGGATTAGATTATACTTCATCGAGGCGTTTAAGGTGAGTGTAAATTTACTATACGTGTATGTATGCATAGGATGGGTGTGTGTGTCTAGAGTGACCCTTGCTCGGGTTTACTCTATGTTTGTGTGGGAGAATGGACCCCTCTTGTGCTTCGGGTCCATGTGATACGCTTATGAGTTTTGGGTTACTACCCTTGATGTTGTGATTGGCTAGCACGTTCGATAAACCCTATGGCGATGGGTTTTGCTAGCATTTGTCGTGGAGATGATTCGGGTAGTGAGTCGCGTGATGTTCGGATTCACTAAGGCGCGTGAAGTTTGGCCAACCCTATTGTGTTGTTTGACTAAGGTATGAGTCACGTGATGTTCGGATTCATAAAGGCGCGTGAAGTTTGGCCATCCTTAATAGTCAAGTGGTTTGAAGATAGTGAGTCGCGTGAAGTTCGGGTTCACTAAGGCGCGTGAAGTTCGGCCAACCTTCATGTGGTTTAGGTTAAGGGGTTAACCTTATTGATGTTGTTGATTATGTTTATTGTATATGCGTATATACTTATTGTTATATTGTAGCTAATCTTGTGGCGTTAGCTTGGTGTTTACGTAGCATGTAGCTACTTTATGTATGTGCTCTTTTGTAGCTTGTTTACCATGCGAAGGCGGTATGTGTTTACTTTTGTGCTTGGTGATGCGTAGTCATTTTATGCATATGTATGTGTATAGTACCTTTACATTCACTAAGCATTAGCTTACCCTCTCGTTGTTGATATATTTATAGGTTCGTGTGATGGCGGCTCGGGTAAGCGTGGGGATTAGAGATCTTGGCTAGGTTGCTTTAGAAGATATTGCTTTTGGACTCGATTTAGGATTGGGTAGCGTAGTCCCAATCACCATGCTCGGTTTTGTGTAAAAGTAACCAGTCGGGTCATGTGACTTATATTGGTTTAGTCAAATGGGTCATGAGTATAACCCGATTTATGATTTAATTATGTAATGTACATTTTATTAAAGTCGTTAGACGTAATGTGATAACAAATACGTTTTGGAAATTGTGTAATGGGACCTAAAGTGTTATTTAATGTTTATTAAAAAGGAAAAAATTTTATGGGCCGAAAATCAACGGGTTAGGTCGTTACAAGTGGTATCAGAGCATGGTCTAAGGGATTTAAGCGACTTGAGATAGGTGCCTAGACTTAGACTTTTTGTGTTTGCTTGTTATTGTGGGACTTGTAGGAGTACGGGTTGGATGAGACTATAGTTAGTGCCTGAGTGTGTAGGTTAACTAACTAGGATGGTGTTTGTGTTGCACTTATTTTTTTGCATGCGCTTATTATTGCATTGTGGTTGTCACTTAGCAAGATGGTCGTTGTATAAATGAGTTGGTATGAAGTGCGTACGTAATAAGGACTTGCAAACCTTATTACGGGTGCAGATCGTGTCTACAAGTGATGTATGAAGAGTGTCGAGCAAGATGGGGCGGTTTGGTGCGTATGGTTGATTTTCGTTCGTGTTTAATCGGTTTCTTGCATTCTTTAGAATGGTGACGGGAAGAGGTGCATCGAGTAAGGAATGAAATAACAACGATGAGTTTGCAGCTAGGGTTGAAGTCGAGGTTGCAAAGCAAGTGAAAACGATTTGAGAAGAGTTCGAAAAGATAAGGAGCTAATGGAAGCCAATGGTGTTCGTATGGTTGAGCCAAGCAAGGTTCCGACAAACTCTTACTCTGAATTTCTTACTGTTCGTCCTGATCCAGGGGAATTTCATATCCCTTGTGTCATTCGTGGTCCGATTCCTATTCGTGCTTTAGCCGGCATTGGTTCAAGTGTTAATGTTATGCCATTTAAGTTATATTATCGTTTAGTATTACCACCATTGGAGCCAGTTAAAGCCTTTCTTTCATATGCTGATAATAAAATTCACTGACCTTTGGGAATTGTAAAAAATGTTGAAGTTAAGGTGAGATTTGATAATTTCCTAGTCCATTTCATTGTGATGGATATGGAAGAAGATCCTATTACTCCTCTCCTTTTAGGAACGCCTTTCTTGTCTATTGCTCGAGCCAACATAGATTATCGCGATAACATCATTGTGATCCGTCAAGGTAACTATGGTGAAATCATTCCGATTGTTCCAAGATCAACTCTCCACAGGAAGCCAGTTCGTTTGATTAGAGATAAGTGTGGGGAGGAAAGTAGTGAGAATGTTGACTACCTAGAATATTATCTTATCAAGAAGGAGTTTACTATAGAGGAAGTTATGCTAGAATACATGAAAGAGTTACATAGGGTAGGTGAAGATACAAGGAAGAAAATTAAGGAACTTCAATTGGGTTATGAAGAAGCATCTTTTAAAACTAATATGGCTGCTTTAAAAATGATGCGGGATATTAAGTTACTTAAAAAGAAAGAGAATGAAGAAAATGTGGATGGTAAGAACTTAGAGCCTACGGAGTGATCAGTATGGAATATGAGTCGCGCGACCGACTCCATAATGAAAACTACCTATCCCTTTTATGTTTTTGTTAGGAATAAGTGTTTAAATGTTTAAGTGCAATATTTAAGTGTTTAAATGTGTTTATGTATCTAAGAACAATTATGTTCGTATTAGTGTTTAATAGTTCATTAATAGAGGTTTTGGTTTGTTTTTATGCATTTTGTTATTTACGTTTTTGTTGAGTTCATAAAATTTAAGTTTGTCATCTTGGAACTACAATTCTGCGATTTTCCTGCAAATCAAGTAATATCATTCTCTCCCCTTTACTAATTTTTTCTTTCCTTTATCTTAATAAAGTTTGATTTATGCAAGTGGAGACATTGCATAATCTTAAGTGTGGAGAGGGAAGTGAAGATTCACTTTTTTATATATCAAGATAGAAAATGTGCAAAATTTGAAGAAAATTAAAAAGAAAAAAAATTCTTGAATAACTTTTCTTAAATAATTAATTTTTATTTTGTCCTAAAAGACTTTGAAAAATGTAATAAAGTTTGTAAAAAGCCTTAATAAAGTTATGTAAATGATAAGGAAGTAGTTAGGATGTTTAATATTTTTATTTTACACCAATTTTAAGTCAGTCTATCAAGGTCATTAGCATTTGAATACAAAGAGTGCTAACAAAAATTTTAAATGGTTACCATTAAAAGCCTTAGCCTCTTAGATGAAAAACCCAGTTAAAAACCTAATTCTCATTCCTACCTTTATATTTTAGGTTATTAATATTAAATTTTAATTTTACTTTATCTTGTTTAGTTTTTGTTCTAACACTTATTTTGACAAAGAAATAATCTGTTTAAATTAGACTTTCAATTATAATTAGCTATTATATTTTAGTGTTTGTGGCTTTTTAACTAAGTCCCGATCTAAAGTGGTTTCTAACGTTCCATAATGATTCCACGATTTACTAATTAATTTTTAGAGTGCATAATAATAATAATCACTATCATTGTCCTATCATGTCATGATCATATCTCAAGAAACATGATATTCAACGCTATTCTTTGAAAAGAGTATTATACTCATACATGAGATAATGAAAAGAGCCAAATGAAAGCCAACATATTTGGAAAAAAAATAAATATGTTAAATATTGTGAAACGATTGCAAACATATAACCACTACCATATGACATAATAAGCATGAACCACAGAAGACATAGGAAAGAATTAATCTCATTGCGCTTAAACTCTATAAAGCATTTTTATTCCTTACCATTTAATTTTAGCTAATCCTTATGCACTTTAATATTAGTGTAGACAAGGGTATGGGTTTGGTTTAGTAGAAAAGTTAGAGTGGATAAACACACAAACATCGATACAATTCTAGTTATAATTGAAGCTCCAATTTTTAACTTAAGACTTAATTGTAAGATTATTTTTGATTTATCTTTATACGAATCTATGAAAAGTGATGATTACTAAACCCTATAAAGTTTGATTAATTTAATATTCCTAACCGCCTTTTGAACCAATTTTTGTGTCATGACTATCTTGATACCCCAAAATCCGTAAAATACTCGACTTATATTTTCTTTGATACATTATTGAGGTAAACATAAATAAGTTAAAAATATTTTCTAAAGGATTCAAAGTCTTAGTCTAATCTTTAATTTTTGCTTACTTGAGGACAAGTAAGGTTTTAAGTGTGGGGAAATTTGATAACTCCCAAATCATACATAATTTATGTAATGACCCGTCAAAATTGCTATTGACACGGCACATTAATCATTGATTCCACAGTGAAGTTTGGACCTCTATATGATACGTTTTGATAAAATATTGCATTCATTAAAATACGTGACTTTCTAAACATAGAAAGTCATAATCATGTGGGCGAGTGCTTAGGTATAAGCAAAACCCCAAAATACATAAATATTTAATTTACAGGTTGACATCACAGTCCAATTATTTATTACACAACGTAGTTTTATTTAGAATGCAATAAACTTTATACAAAGCATGAGAGACTCCATGCAGACAACAAGCACATCACAGCTGAAGCAGTCTAAGGACCTGAGAATAAAACATGATAAAAAGGTCAACACGAATGTTGGTGAGTTATAGGTTTAATTGCTCGAGTCATAAGTATATAATGATAGACCACAAGATTTCATCAAAATTTTATCAATAGATTCTACGTAACAGAGCACCCTGGTAACTAAACTTAACGCTATAATGATAATTTATTCGTTTTAATACACGCAAACCAACGTGTCATAAACTCAAATAACATACGTCCGTTAAAAGGCTAGCGCTCTAGCTCGGACGGGGATGTCAAGCCCTATGGATCCATATACAATTATTCGCGCCCACCAGTCCATATCCTATGTACTGGCAGCTACTAGTTACCAAAGCTAAGGGATTTTCGGTTTAACTCAGTCTAGAATTTAGTATGTACTTGTGTCTTATTGCGTTTAAAATAAATTGCATGTATTCTCAGCCCAAAAATATTTAAAGTATTTAAAAAGGGAGACTATAAACTCACGGTTCAATATTGTGGTTCAATATTGTAGGCAAATTACGTAGACGTAAAGATAGTGGATGATTGTATGGTTGGTCTTGGATTCACGAACAATACCCAATATTTTCTTAGCTTAAAACAGTTTGAAACCCGAATTAAAACACCCTCGAATATACTTTATTATTATTAAACTTAAAATTAAAATTAAAATTATAAATATAAATATAGATTACAGAATAAGAAGAGTGTGATGAGTCGAGCAGAAAACTGGCGTATTTATAGTACTTTTGCATTTCATGTAGCCCATGCGATCGCATGGGTTTGTAGTGTATTTGCCATGCGATCGCATGGCCGCCTGATCCGCTTTTGTTTGCTAGTTCATCGACATAAAAATACTGTAGCAAATAGTGTTACTGTAGCAAAAAGTGGTACTGTAGCAAATAGTATTTACTGTAGTAAATAGTGTTTACTGTAGCAAAGTCATTTTCACTGTAGCAAATAGTGTTTTATTGTAGCAAAGTCGCGTTCACTGTAGCAAATAGTGTTTTACTGTAGCAAGTCGTTTTCACTGTAGCAAATAGTGTTTTACTGTAGCAAAGTGATTTTTATAGTTATCACAGGTTATGACGTTCGTGAATCGTCGAAAAAAAATTGAAAGGTACATGAATGTGTAAACTAGTTCAAAAAGTTTTAAGACTCAACATAATAGGTTTGCTTATCGTGTCGGACACATTTATCCTGTAATTAATTTATTAATATGAAATTTTATGGGTCATCACAATTTACAAGTGATTTAAGGCGTTATCTTGGTATTTAAAACAACATTTCTAATACTTTTTTGTTCAAAACTTAATAATTATTGTAAAAAGGTGATTTTATGTGTTTGTTTAGTGATTGTGATTAAACAGGTTAAAAAACGGGATAAAGCAGAAAATACAGTAGAGACGCCGGCTGGAAATGAGCAAAGCCGTCGGCTTTAGTACTGAAATTCTAGAAAGTTCCTGAATCAAGCCAGAAATCGAAGAACTTGAAGCCTAAGAAAAACACAAGTTATTCCTTTAAGCCGCCAGCTAGATTGAAGTTTCTTGTATGTAACGCCCAAGTCACGATAAATAAGGAAGCAGGTATGTATCGGATTGTTAGAGACAAAGCCGTCGGCTTGATCACCTTTAGCCGCCAGCTAGACTTGCAGAAAGGCGGTTTCTTGAGCTTGAAGAACAAGTAAAACGCGTAAAATTTATAACCGACTTAGGCTTAGCCGCCGGCTAAACCTATTCTAGCCGTCGGCTAGACTTAATTTTCTGGCCCTATAAATAGATGAAGAATTTTCCAGTTTAAGGTGTGTATTCAATTTTAGGCTTAGCCACAAAAAGTTACGAATTCTTTTAGGTTTTAGCTTACTTCAAGTTGTAATCAAGCAATATTTCATTCAATTCAAGTTTCTTTTTACCTAATTAAGGTACTTCATCTTTTATATTCTATGTCTTATTAAAAGTTTAATTTACTATTTTTACGTTTTTGTTCGTCTACCATTATAAACTAAACGTTCATAATGGTTGCTAGGACTAAAACTAATTTATTTGAGAATTAAAGATGAAGCCGCCGGCTATGAGTATTCTAGCCACCAGCTGGATCTCACTTAGCCGCCGGCTTCCAGCTTCGATTTGTACAGTTTCTGGTTTTAATCAGAGCTATATGATTATGTTTCTGTGATTGCTGTTTAATTTGTTTGTTGCTGCCATGTTCTAAATCTTTATTTGCATGCTTAATGATTAAGTAATAAGAGTTAGGATTAACTAGTAATTAATTTTAAGTAAGCTTTTACTCGATTCATCTAACTTTGGGGATTAATCACATCAATAAAGTATTTGGATTGCATGAAGTTTAGTTAAAGATCATATGTAGTAATGAATCTAGATGAACATTAATGGTGCTCGTATAATAAATTCACTATTTTTAGGTCTAATCGAAAATCCCTTGCTTATGAGAATTCAATTGTCAATTACATGAAATCTTAGTCAAAAGATTGATTTTCTGCTAGTAACTTGAATTGATCTGATTAGGTTTATAAGTTTATCTAATTGTTAGTCTTTTTGAATGTTTCCTTAGTTCACACCACAAGATTAAGAATACATTTATCATGTGATTATTTGAATGCTATAAGTTAGGATATTGACTTTGAACACCCACTTAGTTAATATGTGCTTTAAACCCTTCTTTGTGATCTTTATGTGATAACTAGCTAAACCTTTTTAACAATGATAATTGGTCTATGATTATTGTTTAGCTATCTGTTAATATGTGTAATGGAACTACCCAATATTAATTTTTTCATAATTTATTCGTCCTAGTATTCACTTACTTTTATTTTCTTTTATTTTCTCACAATTTAATTTAATTTAATCTACTTCATATTCTATCTCTCTTGAGATAGTCTTATCAAAGCTAAAACAAAGACAAGTTATAATAATAATAATTAAACATTTAAAATAAAAACAACTTATATCGGCTACCCGTGATCTCATGGGACGATACCTAACTTACTAATTAATATACTACTTTGATCGGGTTTTGTTGCTCGTTAGAGTGTTAAAAGTGAAAAGTAAATTAGATAATATAAATTTAAAAATTGAGAATAAAGCTAAGCACTTCGCACACACTTTTGCACATCATCAATCTAACAATCTTTGATTGCTAATATGAGAGTGTTCTAGTTGTTTTTTTAAGTATATGCATTCTTTTCCATAAAAGGAAGTTACACAATTTACTGAACAATGAACTGTACATTAAACCTTTTATTGTGGGGGAGCATATTTGGTCGTTAAATGCTTGGAATGGAATTGAAATGATTGTAAATTCCATTTCACTTATTTGGTCGTCAAAAGATTAACTATTGTGCTAAACATGTTTACACATGACTAAAAGTCGCATATAGTTATAGCAAGTACATATCAAAGAATAGAAGGGATGATGCAAGTGATTGATAATGCCAAAACTAAGACTAAAAGATACCTTAGTGAGTGGTCCAGTTTAGTTTAGTAGAAAGAGTTTTGTTTGAATAATATATGTTATACCTTTGTTGTAGAGTTTGTTTGATATGAAATTTTGTTTAAATCATATAGACTTTTTTGCTCAATTGATCCCTCCATTATACTCAATTTCGCTAACAGCGTTCCTTACTTTCTAATTTGGATTTCCGAATCCTTTGTTTTTCCTAATTAGGCAATCCGCATCCCTCCGTCTAAATTACGTTAACTCTTGACATGCGCCTTGCATGTGAGAGTATATTCATCTTTTTACTCTTTTCTTCACTAAAAACGAAGGACCAGTGACGCAAAAAATTCTTATAATTTAATAAATTTCAACTTTATTTGATTTACATGGTCTTTAAATACATCTTTATTCGTTTTTTAGTGAAGAAAAGAGTAAAAAGACAAATTTAACCTCACATGCAAGGCACATGACAATTGTTAACAGACTTTTTAACAGAAAGTTGATGGAGGGTTGCGGATTGCCAAATTAGAAAAAACAAAGGATTCGAAAATCCAAATTAGAAAGCAAGGGATGCTGTTAGCGAAATTGGATATAATAGAGGGACCAACGAAGCAAAAAAGTCAATTATATAAGCTATACCTTAGAGGTGGCAAAATGGGCAGACGGGTTGGGTAATGAGTGAAAACTTAATTGGATTATTATCGGTAATTTTCTGGTACAGGTCATAACGGGTTTGAAACGGGTATTTTTTATGGTGCCTTAGATTATGGGTATTTTTTGGTCCTTGTAAGTAAACTTGAACGATAAGCATAAAAATGTGAATAACACACAGTATTGGAGGACAATAACACACAATGCAAGTCCTTGTAACTAAACTAGTTTGTATGCTCTAATCTGGTACAGATCATCACCAAGTGCAAGTTATTTTTTTAAGATTAACTTTTGGCCTTTCTACTATTATATTATATTATAAGATACTCACAGTCGCCTAGTACTAAATCATCTCTGTGGTTGCCTAGTACTAAATCATCTCCGCCTAGAAAAAAAAGTGAACTTGAAAAATGACGACAACCTTGCAAATGTCGTTAGCTTGCAAGACGACGATGATGCTAATAATATTGTCGGCCAGCCTTAATTATTTGAAGTTGTTGATAGAAATCAATCGAAATTTTCTCCCCTGAAGTTGTGGGAAAAAACACCACCCTAAGGTTTTATTCCGATTTAAACTTACTATTGGATCTAAAAAAATTGGGATGGTAATGATAACGATGAAGTATCTTATTAAATTCTCATTATAGTAATTATGAACCCATAGAATGTATTTTTTTGATATTTATTTAAAGTCACTTATTTGCGAGGATGTGGAGAAAAGATATGTTTTGGTTGAAGGCACGACACTTGAGTTTTACAATAACGGACGATCAGAGAGTATAATTTCTAATGGAAAAAGTAAACGTGTTGAGAGATATTGCATTTTAAAAGACTTTCCTTACCATTTAAAACTGGAATTTTGGGGAAGACTTCTCAAATTAGAGGATGTTGGTTGGCTAGAAAATGAGGTGTGTTATAGCATACGATTTTCCGGACAAAGGAGGAAAACCATCAAAATTATGAACCCTAGTAGGGTGGATAGTATGAGTACTAGCAGAAGGAGGCAGATAACATGATTTTTTCCTATGATCATCTCTTCCAAACTTGGCCAGGGAATCGACCTCGATCAACCTATTAATGACGAGGCTAGTAAAGTCACCCATGCCCTAGGAACCATTGCAAGGAGTTGCAAGCATTGTCCAAATTATCTACCAATGAGTAAAGTTTCTCGCGAGCAAACGGAAGAGATGCTTAAAATTTTAAAGGTATATAATAATATAAATTCGTATTCGTATGTTAATGACAAATTCTGTTTTAGTTATCTCAACTGATATGTTTTGTATCCAGACAAAGTTTGTTATTCCCAACACGCTAATACTTGGATGCTCAAATTAACTGGGAGGAAAGTGAAACACTGGAGGGTAAGATTGAAGAACAAATACTGGGATTCGTCTAAATCATTTAAGAAGCAAGTAAAATCAAGGCCTCCAGAAATGTAGAGAGATAATTGGAAGCAAGTTGTAACTTATTGGAATACTGAAAAGGTTAAGGTATGAAAAAAAAATTCACAAGCTAATAATATTAGTTGCTCACATAATACGATATTTACAATTTCTATTCAGGAGCTAAGTCAGAAAAATAAAGCAAATCAAGCCAAAAAGACGATGGTGCAGATGACCGGAAAAAAGAGTTATGCACGTATACGTGAGGAGCTAAAGGTAACTTTAAGGGGCAATTATTACTATAGTATTAGGATATCCATTGTTTGTACTTATTTTTTTTTTTTTTTTTTAAAGGCTAAAGAGGCAAAATATCCAACTCGATTGTCTATGTTTCGAAAAAGTTTTTCTAAAGGAGGTGCTACTAAAAGTGATGAAGCTAAAATCGCATTTGTAAGTATTAATCTTAAAATCAGATTTCGTTATAAGTGATATATATATATATATATATATATATTCGACTGGTTGTGTGCAACTATAATTATCACGTCATGCCATGATGAGACTTGTTTTGTAGGGATCTATCTTATTATGTATATTACAGTTAATTAGCACGTCATGGCCATTATCATACTGATCACACACATGTTAGTAGGGACTCATCTTATTATGTATATCATGTTTGTCTTATACCTTTCCATTAATACATGCTAACATGGATGAGCTAGCTAAAACACTTCCAGAAGGTTCAACTGATAAACCTGGACCAGATAATGTTTTTTCCAAAGTTAGGGGTGACGATAAATATGGTGCAATGGATATGTATGGATTAGGTGTTCGAGCTTCTGATCTTTGGGGTAAATTACCAAGTCGTAATGCTATTTGTATGGAGAACATTCAACTAAAGTCAGTGAAAGAAGAACTTATTGAAGAAAATGTACAACTAAAAGCTAAGTTGGCAGATAATAATGGTTCAGATGTTCAAGATATCACAACACCATAGGGCCTCACTGTAGTCAATGTAGCTCCACGTCTTAGGGTATTTTTCTATTTAACACCTTAATGTGTTTGATATTTACCTTTAACATTCAAAATTTCTTTTTGCATACGTATGTCTAGGTCGGAGATGAAGTTTTTGTACACAATATACTTAACCCTAGCGGGAAGGTAACAAGAGGATGGTTGAAGAGCTTGGATCCAACTTAGATAGTTGGCGGTATAGAGATTGGAGATGATTGGTACGATGTATGGTTGACCTTCAACATGTCATTAAAAAAGTGTAGATTTGGTTAGGCCATTTGATCTGTTTCAAAAAGTTGAAGACGCTACAGGCGTGTGTGTCGTGTGACCTTCTACGTTCATCGGTATGTCTACCATAAATTTGTGATAATATTAATTTTTATTTATAACATGCACTTTTATGCTTATAAAGATATTAATTTGTTAATTGCAGGTGGTACCTTTGGATTAATAAAGATACGTGTTTATTGAAGACGTTCTTCGTTGCTTTTCATTGTTTTTATTTTCTTTTATTGTTTTTATTTTCTTTGTCAAATGTTATTCAAAGTCTTGATATGTTAGATTATCTATGAATTTTTAATGTTTAGTGTTTTCATTTTATGAGAACAATTTATTAAAATATAATTATGTTTTATTTTATATTTATTTTTTAGTATAAATTATTAATTGCATGTCCATTTTGATCATATTAAATAAAAACCCGATCCGATAAAACTGCTCAAAATCTGATTTAAATAAAAACAGGCTCGAATATATGGATCCAATAATCCGATCGGGCCCAAATTATCAAACCGATCTGAATACCTGAATCGTATAAGAACCCGACCCGAACCTGAATATCCGAACCGGATCCGAATATCAATCCGAACTCGATCCAAAATTTCTATGACTTGATATGACCCATTTTGTGGTTTTAATACTATGACTTGATAGGACGCCGTATAAGTAACGTATCACTATATATTAGGATTCTTATTGTCATTTTAGTGTTTAATAATATATTTGTATTAGGACTTTTTTTAATGGTACCAACCTTGAAAATCATTATATTTGTGACAACCCGGAAATTTCCGACCAAATTTAAACTCTAATCTTTATATTATTCCGACATGATAAGCAAAGTTTGTTAAGTTAAATCTCAAGAATTTTAAACTATGTTCATACATTCATTTAATCTCGACCAAATTCCTACAATCCACGAACCATTATATAATTGGATATGAATATGTATATGTATATATTATAACTTGAGAATATTAACAAAGTATTAAACGTATAATACTTTACATGAACATATTTGTTTCAATATGTTTATCGATGGAATTAGAAGATAATATCAAATGATTGATTTATCAGGTACGGTGTATGATTAAGAGTCTCTGTTGAGAGGTCCACTTTTGATTTAGCAAACCTTTCCTTTTTAACGGTATTCGGAAAATGTGGTAAAGTGATTTATAAATAAAAACAAAAGTGTCATTAATAAGAATTAGACAAAGGTTAGTGGAAGACTAAATTGCATATTAATCAATTGATTTAGTTTCAATTGTACGAAAACGCTTTTCGATATAATCGAACTTGATTATTTAAAATGTCTTTGATTAAATAAACATAAGTTGAAATATTGGTTGTTAAATATATATATATATATAACTTGCAACTTGTATTTAAGAAGTATTCATTAAAAATATATGTTTTCAAATTAGATAAGTATGCGATAGTAACACTCGCTTAGTGATGCGATTGATATTTGAAACGTTAGTATATAAATGAATTGTATTTATTTAATTTTTAAAAAATGAAAACGTTACGTGTTATAATATTTTTCTAAACGAAATAAAAATGAACTTTGAAATATAATTAGTTTTGAAATGACAAATATTATATCATTAGATAAATATTTCAAAAAAATATATATTATGTATAAATTTATAATTCTAAATATATATATATATATATATATATATATATATATATATATATATATATATATATATATATATATATATATATATATATATATATCAATATATTTTAACTTAGTCATAAAACGTCCTAATTTAAAATAATATATTTTGATAAACAACGAGCCACTGATTTATAGAAGCAAATGACCACAACGCTCAATTATATAAGTTACATTTCTTATAATAAGATTTATTGATGTTTAAGTCAAATTTTTGTTAAAGGTACACGCCGCGTAACATAAAGTATTAATTTTCTCAGCGTACGAAACGTCGTTCGAAAAACCCGAACCAAGGCGTATGTCGATCGTCAACGTACAACTTATCGGAACTAAAATTACAAGTTAACTATGCACGTGAATATAATATAATATATAATTAATTATAAAGATTAAATAATTATTTATATATAAAAATATTTTATGAAGTGTCGGCAGAGTTTTAGTCACATTGTGTATTGGAAATGGACTTCATGCGAGTGCATGAGAGTCCCCTCACAACCTAATGCACTTGCATGAGTGGTAGGTGGGTGCAACATCTCTTTAAATATCGAACGTTTTTCAGTTTCATTTATCTAATTCATCCATCTATCTATCGTGTACTCTATATCTATATTTATATTTATATTATTATTATTATTATTATTATTATTATTATTATTATTATTATTATTATTATTATTATTATTATTATTATTATTATTAGTGATTAGTATTATTAATATTAAGAGTGTTGTTATTATTAATATTTATACATAAAATACTACGACGGAGTCATGAGCGGGTTATTTCAAAAATGGATTTTATGAGTAGGATAGGGCTAAGGAAATTATGGGTTATAGCTATGGAGGTGATGGGTATGGTTCATGGGTACGCTCGTGAGGTCAATTTAGTGTTTATCAACTCCGTTGCGTCTACGTACCTTTCCTGCAATATTGAATCTCAATATTGATACGTGAGTACTCATAACTTAACTTTTATATATATTAATAGTGTATCCCTGACTAGTGCTCGAGTATATAGGATTATGCATGCTTGTATTTTTGATATTGTCGTTAGATAGGATATGTTGAATCCTGAATTAGTTACACATGCGGTTGAGATAATGTATAAGATATGCATGTCGTTGGAAAGCTAGCAAAAAATTAAGAACTTTTCATTTAGATATCGAATGGTTTCGATGAACGGATTAGAAGTTATAGTCAATTGAATTTTTGTATTATTATTAAAAATGATTATTATTATCGTCGTTATTATCGTCGTTATAGTTTTTATCTAATTATTATTATTATCATTATTATTATTATTATTATTATTATTATTATTATTATTATTATTATTATTATTATTATTATTATTATCATTATTAATAAAAGGTATTATCATTATTATTATTACTATCGTTATTATCGTTAAAGTTATAATTAGTATTATCATTAATATTATCATAATATTTATTATCATTAGTATTATTATAATTAAAACTAATATTAGTAACACCTAATTATTATGATTACTATTATTATCATTAATATGAACGCGATATAAAAGACGACTAAAAACTATTAAACAAATTGATTAGGAAATAATGAGTATGTGTATCATGACAAAATTAAAATAGTGTAAGATATTGATTTAGATAAAATTATCGTTCTTATTATTTTTTATCATTATTATTATTTAAAGTATCATTAATATTAAAACCATCATTTTTATTAAAATTATCATTTTTAATAGAAATATCATTGTTATTATAAGATATCATTATTATTATCATCTTAGTATTATTAATTTTAATAGAACTATTATCTTTATAAAATATTATTATTATCACTGTTAATATTAAAAAGTATAGTTATTATTATTAAGATTATCATGATTAGAGTTATTATCTTATCATAATTAATACTCTTTAATAAATATAAATAATGTTATTATTATTAGTAGAATAATAATAATTATTTTTACTTATTATTGTTATTATCGATATTATTTTATCAAATAAATATGTGGTACAAAGATATTTTTACCACACGTAATATAGTTACATTAATAATACATATCACTATATTTTTACGATATTAAGTGAACTTTATAAATTTTACTACTTAAGATATATAAAAGTATATTTTATCATATATAAACGTTGATATAATTTTTTTAATAAATAACTTCTATTATTTACCATAATAAAATCAAATAAATATATTTAAATATATAAAACGATTACATTTAAGTTATATAATAAACGTGTATAAATTTTGGAAATCATTTTAGGTCAAATTGACTTTTGTTAACTTTTGCATGATAATCTCGAGCATTAGGATTGTGATACACTATGACTTGACCTAAATTGTTAGACGGATATTGACCATTATATAAATATATATACTTAATATAGGTTCGTGAATCCAAGGCCAACCTTGCACTTGTTCAATGATGTAATATGTATTTTTACTGCGAAATACAGTATTGTGAGTTTCATTACTCCCTTTTTATATATATTTTTGGGACTGAGAATACATGCGCTATTTTTATGAATGTTTTACGAAATAGACACAAGTAATCGAAACTACATTCTATGGTTAGATTATCGAATCGAATATCACCCTTTTTAGTCTGGTAATCTAAGAATTAGGGAACAGACACCCTAGTTGACGCGAATCCTAAAGATAGATCTATTGGGCCTAACAAACCCCATCCGGGTTACGGATGCTTTAGTACTTCGATTTTATCATGTCCGATGAGAGTCTCGGAATGATGGGAATATTCTAGACACGTTCTGTTAATGTCGGTTACCAGGTGTTCACCATATGAATAATTTTTATCTCTATGCAGTTTATGCGAAATGCCTGATATGAGATGGATTTTTAATTCGCGGGTTACACGTGTTATTTTGTACTCGGGTTACGTGTACAATTATATATCTGGAAATCTTGTGGTCTATTAAAATGATGAAAAATGATTGTTTATGATAAAATAATGAACTCACCAACCTTTTGGTTGACACTTTAAAGCATGTTTATTCTCAGGTATTAAAGAAATCTTCTGTTGTGCATTAGCTCATTTTAAGGATATTATTTGGAGTCATTCATGGCATATTTCGAAAGACGTTGCATTGGAGTCATTGAGTTCATCAAGATTATTGTTAAGTCAATTATAGTTGAATGTATTATGAAATGGTATGCATACTGTCAACTTTCGGTGTAAAGAAAGTTTGTCTTTTAAAAACGAATGCAATGTCTGTAAAATGTATCATATAGAGGTCAAATACCTCGCGATGTAATCAACTATTGTGAATCATTTATAATGTATATGAACGGGTCCTTTCAATATTAGGACTCTGTATGTGGTACTAAACTAATATATCATTATATATTATGACCCATTTTATGGTTTTAACGTTTAAGATATTCATATTAAGACTTTTTTAGTAGTACTAACCTTAAAAATCATTATATTAGGACCCTTTTATGTGGAACTATAGTAACATTTGTGCATATTAGGACCTTTTTTCTTGGTACTAAACAAGAATATCGATACATTAAGACCCTTTTAATTGGTAGTAATGTAGCATTTTTTTAATAGGACTGTTATTTGGGTACAAACATAATAATGAGACCATTTTTGTTCGTCCTTACGAAATACAAAATTTAAATAGGAACCCTTTGTTGGTACTAATGTAATTTATTTTTACTTTTGGGACCCTTTTATATTTCTCAATTTACTCGATATGTAACTTTAAGGACTTTTATGTGTGGTTGTTAATTATATTATAGGACCCGATAATTGGTTTCATAGTCTTATTACCTTTTAGGACATTACGACCGCCTTAGATGGTACACACCTTCGGTTGATCCTATCAGGCGAAAAGGTCCTATAAAGTGACATTATAGGACCAATTTGGGTGTCCTATATGTACACTTTTGTTGTCGTGATATTATCCGTCATAAGTATCCAGATGTTAGTTCTGATGAGTGTGTATGAGTATATGAGTGAACTCGAGTTTGAACAGTGCCTATATTTGAGCTATCATCTGTGCAACATTGATTTGAAGACACAATACAAGAAAACTGACTTTATAGGACCCCTTCTCTGGGACCCCGATAAAAAAGTGTCATAAGAAACGATAAATTGGGACGGGGCAATTCTGGGAGTCCCATTAGATATATGCCAAAGTAGTGGTGCCCTAAAACGCGTTACGCTTATAAAGTGGGGTCTCAAAAAGTTATAGAATAGGACACATGATTTTTGGGTCATATTATTAGATACGCTTATAATCTTGGTCCTAAATAGTTGTTTAATATGACACATTATTATTTGTTGGGGTTCTATTATTCTATATTTTTATAGGACACTTAGAAGGTGAGTCACACTATGATATGATTGTATAAACATGTGTAATAAAATCTATATAATAGGACACATAATTTTTTGGTCATATTATCATAGAACACTTGAGTCATTCATTTGATACACATGTTCATAATAATAGGACGCTCGAGTATTTAAGGTCCTGATTATCATAGGACCCTTAAATTATGGCTGCATAAAAATGGACTTATTAGGACATTATCTTGTTGGCGTCTCATAATGAGTGACCAACAAGATAATAAGGTCATAACAATAGGACGCTTGGGTATTTAAGGTACTAAGGATCATAGGACCCTTAAAATGTGGTTGCATAAAAATGGACTTCTTAGGACATTATCTTGTTGGTGTCGCATAATATATGACCAACAAGATAATAAGGTCATAACAATAGGACGCTTTGGTATTTAAGGTACTAATTATCATAGGACCCTTAAATTGTAGTTGCATAAAAATGGACTTATCAGGACATTATCTTGTTGGTGTCTCGTAATGAGTGACGAACAAGATATAATGTCATAACAATAGGACGCTTGGGTATCTAAGGTCCTAATTATCATGGGACCCTTAAATTGTGGTTGCGAAAAAATGGACGTATTAGGACATTATCTTGTTGGTGTCTCATAATGAATGACTAACAAGATAATTAGGTCATAAAAATATGACGCTTGGGTATTTAAGGTCTAAATTTTCATGGGACCCTTAAATCGTGGTTGCGAAAAAATGGACTTATTAGGACATTATCGTGTTGGTGTCTCATAATGAGTGACCAACAAGATAATAAGGTCATAAAAATAGGACGCTTGGGCATTTAAGGTCTTACTTATCATAGGACCCTTAAATTGTGGTTGCGAAAAAAATGCACTTATGACATTTACTATTTAAGTCGTATATTTCATTTTTGTTACAAAACTGAATCAATTATTATATAATTGAACTTCCATACAATATTCAAAAGCATTGATAGTCTAGTGGTTTATTTGTGACCTTTTCAATTGATTTACCTGGGTTCAAATTCCTCTTTTGTCATTTTTGTTTCAAAAATTAAAAATATGTGTATAACAAATCGGACTTTTGAAATGTCCCGTTCTTATTGATTAAAAACGTTCCATATTAATTGATTTCGTTGTGAGGTTTTGACCTTTATATGAGACGTTTTTCAAAGACTGCATTCATTTTTAAAACAAACCATAACCTTTATTTCATAGATAAAGGTTTTAAAAAGCTTTACGTAGATTATCAAATAATGATAATCTAAAATATCCTGTTTACACACGACCATTACATAATGGTTTACAATACAAATATGTTACAACAAAATAAGTTTCTTGAATTCAGTTTTTACACAATATCATACAAGCATGGACTCCAAATCTCGTCCTTATTTAAGTATGCGACAGCGGAAGCTCTTAATAATCACCTGAGAATAAACATGCTTAAAACGTCAACAAAAATGTTGGTGAGTTATAGGTTTAACCTATATATATCAAATCATAATAATAGACCACAAGATTTCATATTTCAAAACACATCCCATACATAGAGATAAAAATCATTCATATGGTGAACACCTGGTAACCGACATTAACAAGATGCATATATAAGAATATCCCCATCATTCCGGGACACCCTTCGGATATGATATAAATTTCGAAGTACTAAAGCATCCGGTACTTTGGATGGGGTTTGTTAGGCCCAATAGATCTATCTTTAGGATTCGCGTCAATTAGGGTGTCTGTTCCCTAATTCTTAGATTACCAGACTTAATAAAAAGGGGCATATTCGATTTCGATAATTCAACCATAGAATGTAGTTTCACGTACTTGTGTCTATTTTGTAAATCATTTATAAAACCTGCATGTATTCTCATCCCAAAAATATTAGATTATAAAAGTGGGACTATAACTCACTTTCACAGATTTTTACTTCGTCGGGAAGTAAGACTTGGCCACTGGTTGATTCACGAACCTATAACAATATGTACATATATATCAAAGTATGTTCAAAATATATTTACAACACTTTTAATATATTTTGATGTTTTAAGTTTATTAAGTCAGCTGTCCTCGTTAGTAACCTACAACTAGTTGTCCACAGTTAGATGTACAGAAATAAATCAATAAATATTATCTTGAATCAATCCACGACCCAGTGTATACGTATCTCAGTATTGATCACAACTCAAACTATATATATTTTGGAATCAACCTCAACCCTGTATAGCTAACTCCAACATTCACATATAGAGTGTCTATGGTTGTTCCGAAATATATATAGATGTGTCGACATGATAGGTCGAAACATTGTATACGTGTCTATGGTATCTCAAGATTACATAATATATAATACAAGTTGATTAAGTTATGGTTGGAATAGATTTGTTACCAATTTTCACGTAGCTAAAATGAAAAAAATTATCCAATCTTGTTTTACCCATAACTTCTTCATTTTAAATCCGTTTTGAGTGAATCAAATTGCTATGGTTTCATATTGAACTCTATTTTATGAATCTAATTAGAAAAAGTATAGGTTTATAGTCGGAAAAATAAGTTACAAGTCATTTTTGTAAAGGTAGTCATTTCAGTCGAAAGAACGACGTCTAGATGACCATTTTAGAAAACATACTTCCACTTTGAGTTTAACCATAATTTTTGGATATAGTTTCATGTTCATAATAAAAATCATTTTCTCATAATAACAACTTTTAAATCAAAGTTTATCATAGTTTTTAATTAACTAACCCAAAACATCCCGCGGTGTTACTACGACGGCGTAAATCCGGTCTTACGGTGTTTTTCGTGTTTCCAGGTTTTAAATCATTAAGTTAGCATATCATATAGATATAGAACATGTGTTTAGTTGATTTTAAAAGTCAAGTTAGAAGGATTAACTTTTATTTGTGAACAAGTTTAGAATTAATTAAACTATGTTCTAGTGATTACAAGTTTAAACCTTCGAATAAGATAGCTTTATATGTATGAATCGAATGATGTTATGAACATAATTACTACCTTAAGTTCCTTGGATAAACCTACTGGAAAAGAGAAAAATGGATCTAGCTTCAACGGATCCTTGGATGGCTCGAAGTTCTTGAAGCAGAATCATGACACGAAAACAAGTTCAAGTAAGATCATCACTTGAAATAAGATTGTTATAGTTATAGAAATTGAACCAAAGTTTGAATATAATTATTACCTTGTATTAGAATGATAACCTACTGTAAGAAACAAAGATTTCTTGAGGTTGGATGATCACCTTACAAGATTGGAAGTGAGCTAGCAAACTTGAAAGTATTCTTGATTTTATGTAACTAGAACTTGTAGAATATATGAAGAACACTTAGAACTTGAAGATAGAACTTGAGAGAGATCAATTAGATGAAGAAAATTGAAGAATGAAAGTGTTTGTAAGTGTTTTTGGTTGTTGGTGTATGGATTAGATATAAAGGATATGTAATTTTGTTTTCATGTAAATAAGTCATGAATGATTACTCATATTTTTGTAATTTTATGAGATATTTCATGCTAGTTGCCAAATGATGGTTCCCATATGTGTTAGGTGACTCACATGGGCTGCTAAGAGCTGATCATTGGAGTGTATATACCAATAGTACATACATCTAAAAGCTGTGTATTGTACGAGTACGAATACGGGTGCATACGAGTAGAATTGTTGATGAAACTGAACGAGGATGTAATTGTAAGAATTTTTGTTAAGTAGAAGTATTTTGATAAGTGTATTGAAGTCTTTCAAAAGTGTATAAATACATATTAAAACACTACATGTATATACATTTTAACTTAGTCGTTAAGTCATCGTTAGGCGTTACATGTAAGTGTTGTTTTGAAACCTTTAGGTTAACGATCTTGTTAAATGTTGTTAACCCAATGTTTATAATATCAAATGAGATTTTAAATTATTATATTATCATGATATTATCATGTATGAATATCTCTTAATATGATATATATACATTAAATGTCTTTACAACGATAATCGTTACATATATGTCTCGTTTAAAAATCATTAAGTTAGTAGTCTTGTTTTTACATATGTAGTTCATTGTTAATATACTTAATGATATGTTTACTTATCATAGTATCATGTTAACTATATATATATCCATATATATGTCATCATATAGTTTTTACAAGTTTTAACGTTCGTGAATCACCGGTCAACTTGGGTGGTCAATTGTCTATATGAAACATATTTCAATTAATCAAGTCTTAACAAGTTTGATTGCTTAACATGTTGGAAACATTTAATCATGTAAATATCAATTTCAATTAATATATATAAACATGGAAAAAGTTCGGGTCACTACAACTTTCAACTGGGAACCGTGGTTGGACCATATTTAATGAATTCATTTTTTATTTGTTTGGCCCAAACAACATGGCCCAAAAACATGATCGTCGATCAATAGTTAAAGCTTTGTTATCTTTTTTTTTATTTACTCAGTACTTTTCAAACCTAGCTAACTCAAGTCTCAAACCATGGCTGCTCATTCGTCGTACTCTTCAAACAACACGGATCCAATCCCAGGAAGAAAATATTGTGATTGTAGGTATTGAGTATATGATGGAATAGCATGGACTCAAGCAAACCCAGGAAGAAGATTCGCCGTGTGTCCAATATTTGTAAGTTCTCAATTTGCCCTAATTTTAAGTTTTTAATATTTTCCCCCAATTGATTGTTTCTTTTGCAGAATAAACAAAGAAAGTGTAAATTTTTTATGTTTCTTGATGATGAGCTTCCAAACCAACATTACAAAGATCTGCTATACAAAATGCATTTGGAAACTAAGAAATTGGACCCTCGAATTCATGATGTTGAAGATTCGAAACTCACAGAAGACTTAGCTATTTTCAAGACAAAGCTGGAAGTTTATGATAAGTTGTTTTTAGCTATGATAGCACTTGTGGCTGTCTTATGTGTTATAGTTGCTATTTTGATAGTTAGATGAATGTATGTAATTGTTCTTGCTATTTTGCTGTGATGTTATGAATGATGTTAGTTAATGATGTAATTAATGATGTTTCATTCACAATGAAAGTGTTTTGGCTTCAAATTATGTGTTTAATAACTACCATAAGTTTTATCCTAAAGGGTTTAATAACTACAGAATGTTTGGACTGTGCGATGCCGCAGTTTTTATGGATGATGGTTATTACAATTTCAGTTTGTATAAAGTCACTTCTTAACTCATATTTGGTATACAAAAATGTGAAAGGCTCATTGTTAGACTCTTCCATTCAAAGTGTGCTGGACGACGCTTTTAATACCGTTATTCAAACCTCCTGCCTACACCAACTTTGAGCCTCAAATTGTGCTTTGTTAAGCTATTTAGGAAAATGGTAGTGTACAGTTTAGTATTAAAGTCAACGTAATACTATAAAATATCCTCAACAGTAATCAAGGTACAAAATATGCCTACTTACTGCCTAATCCACCAACACATGACATTGTTCTACCACATACATACAAATTACAACAACTAAGCACAAATACATAGTTCTTAGTTTATATCATAAACAACTTAAACATCTGAATTGTTTGAATCATCTTCATTGTTGTAAACAGGAAGGAGATAGAAAGCATGCTTATTGATTACATAACTGAACAAACATTGATCACCGACTTTTAGTCCATTATCTTCTCGAAACTACGGAAATCCAGATGACACACACAAGTTAGGCTTCTTCTTCCCAATCTCCTCACACAAAAGCCACCTCCATCGATCTCCATTCTAGTTAAAGCAATTGACGTGATTGCCACTTTCAAGGTCAGGTAGTACAATAACTTCCTCCGAAAGACGCTAAAAAAATGTATTACATTACATGTATAAATAAAAGAGAATGAAAATAGTTGTAGTGTGAATAAATACGTATTAACAAAAAGCATCTAAAAACAATAAACACAATTAACAATACATACTAAACAAAATAAGAGAACACTTAATAAATGTATATAATAAGTTGAGATAAGTAACGTACCCAAACTTGGTCACCGCAAATTTTGTGATCAAATTCATGAAAAGGATGATCATGATCTGGCTGCACGGGAATCTCTCCAAGATTAGGTGGCTGACCAACATGGACATCGTTCATCTGGTTATCACCTTCATCATACACTTCTTCATCTGAACTGTCATCAATCTCAATGATCTGAACTTTGCTTGGACCACACTCATTAGGTTGAACAAGATTGTTTAAACATGGTTTTTGCCATTCAACAGCTTCATCAATATGATTCAGCATCCCATACAATAAATGACCTTTCTCTCACTACCATATTAATTATAAAGCACAAGCTGTAGATTAAGATGATCGATTGCATAAAAAATCATACAATCACATGGATACATTTGAAGCTCCTTAACTGTGATGACCCGGGAATTTTCGATCAAATTTAAACTGTAATCTTTATATATTCCCGACATGATAAGCAAATTCTGTAATGTTGAGTCTCGAAAAGTTTGAAAACTATATTCATGTAATCAATTACCTTTTGACCATGCCTAAAGATTCACGAACAACTATGTGTAAATAGATATATACGATTATATACATATGTGCGAATATTAAATTGAGTGATATTAGCAAAACAGTTAACGGATGGTTGATATGAAAATAAAGTATGAAATTATTATATGACTTGGAAAACGTTAACAAAGTATTAAATATATATATAATACTTTACATAAACGTGTTGGTTTCGATATTTGTTCAACATAGTTATTGACGGAATTAAAAGATAATATCAAATGATTGAATTATCAGATACATTGAATTATGATTACAAGTCTCTGTTATGAGGTCCACTTTGAATTAGGAAACCTTTACTTTTAACGTTATTCGGAATAATTTGTAAAATGATTTATAAATAAAAACAAGAGTGTCGCTTATCGAAAGTTAGACAAAAGTTAGTGAAGAATTGAATTTCATAATACTTGATTGATCTATTTTTCAAACGTGCGAAAACGTTTTTCAATATAATATAACTTGTATATTAAAATGTCTTTGTTTAAATAACGTAAGCTGGAATATTGGTTGTAGATATATACATAACTTGCAACGTGTATTTACAACGTGTTATGAATATTAAATATATATATGATTACAAATTAGTTATGTAAACGATAGTAACACTTGTTATTTGAATCGATCGATATTAAGATATTTTATTTAGAAGGTTTAAGGAAAGTAAACTAAATGTTGACGCATATAAGAATTATATCAGATTAAGGTTCTCGATCGTAAACGTTAGGCGATATAATGATATTTGTTACTTAAACGATTTAAACTTTAAAATATAATTAGTTTTGAAAATCTAAATATTTTATTATTAGTTAAATATTTCAAACCTATATATTATGTATATAAATATATTTTAATTTAGTCAAAAGATGTTTTGATTTAAGTTAATGTTATTAAATATACTTTGATAACTAACGGGAGTATGAGTTATAAAAGTAAATGACCAAAACATTCAAAAGATTAAGTTACACATTGAGTGAGTTATAGTCCCACTTTTAAAATCTAATATTTTTGGGATAAGAATACATGCAGGTTTTATAAATGATTTACAAAATAGACACAAGTACGTGAAACTACATTCTATGGTTGAATTATCGAAATCAAATATGCCCCTTTTTATTAAGTCTGGTAATCTAAGAATTAGGGAACAGACACCCTAATTGACACGAATCCTAAAGATAGATCTATTGGGCCTAACAAACCCCATCCAAAGTACCGGATACTTTAGTACTTCGAAATTTATATCATGTCCGAAGGAGGATCCCGGAATGATAGGGGATATTCTTATATGTATCTAGTTAATGTCGGTTACCAGGTGTTCACCATATGAATGATTATTTTTGTCTCTATGCATGGGACGTATATTTATGAGAACTGGAAATGAAATTCTTGTGGTTTATTAAAATGATGGAAATAAATGGTTATGATAAACTAATGAACTCACCAACCTTTTGGTTGACACTTTAAAGCATGTTTATTCTCAGGTGTTAAAGAAATCTTCCGCTGTGCATTTGCTCATTTTAAAGATATTACTTAGAGTCTTTCATAGCATATTTCGAAGAACGTTGCATTCGAGTCATTGAGTTCATCAAAGATTATTATTAAATCAATTTATAGTTGGATAATATATATTATGAAATGGTATGCATGCCTGTCAATTTTCAATGTAAAGAAAGATTGTCTTTTAAAAACGAATGCAATGTTTGTAAAATGTATCATATAGAGGTCAAATACCTTGCAATGTAATCAACTATTGTGAATCGTTTATAATGTATATGAACGGGTCCTTTCAGTTGGTATCAGAGCGGTGGTCTTAGCGAACCAGGTCTGCACTAGTGTGTCTAACTGATAAGTCGATAGGATGCATTAGTGAGTCTGGACTTCGACCGTGTCTGCATGTCAAAAGTTTTGCTTATCATTTTGTGTCGAAAATTAACTACTTATCATCCTCAGGAAATTACCTGCTTATCATTTTTAGTCTAAGACACGTCTTGCTGCATTGATTGCATGAATAGTGTATAGACAAAAATTCATATCTTAGCATATCTGCTAAATCATATCTTATCGTATATGTTACTTTAAACTTTGCCTGACATATCCCGCAAAGTCCTCCGTAATCTACGAAATCTTTTGATCTATATATATATATATATATATATATATATATATATATATATATATATATATATATATATATATATATATATATATATATATATATATTCTATGTAATTAGAATACCATCCGTTAGCCAAAATCATTTCATATCGGAAAAAAAAATCCTTTATCCAATCGTACGAAATGGAATTCGTCATCAGTTCAAGTCACTCAGATTCCGAAATGGAATCCCATTCAAGCTCCGAAAGCAGTGTGACCGGAATAGATCAACCAATCAGTCATCACCTATTCTGGATGAATTGGGGATGGGTTCGTAGCCTCCTCAATCATTGGAGACAAGAAGAAGGTGATCCCTTCCATCCACCACATTGCCCTCTTGACGAAGAACCTGAAGCACTTACCGACGAACATGTCCGAAACACCATGTTCTCGCTCATTTCCAGAGTATCTCGTCACGATTATATATTACATCAAATTTTAGATTTTATTTATCCGCTCGTCCGAACCAACAATCACCCCGGTGTAATAGAAGAAGTCAACTAGCTTTGCGCTCGGGTAGTAGCTTTGGAGAATATGGTGCAGAGATTACAAACACCAGCAGCAGCATCAGCAGCATAACCAGTACCACCATCATCAACGCCAACAGTACCATTACCACCTCCAACCACAACCGCGTCGTAAACCTCAACTTCACAATCTGTCCCACGAGCTTCAACGTCATACGCACCATAGATACCAAGGAGTACCAACAACAATAACTGACGAAGTATTAATTCATAAATTCATTAGAGAAACATTCCGCGGCGATTATGTAATCTCTAAAGACTTAGAGATTATCTAATATAGCCCTAACCATAAATCAGATAAGTGGACAGATATGATAGAAAGAAGAATCGAAACCCTGATAAGAATGGTGCACAATTTACAAGCTAAACTTATTTTACCAACAAATTCACCAACACCATTAGTACTGTAAGCATAATCAGCATTAGCAGCACCTATAACATCACGAGCTACGCCAGTTCAAGAAATTACTGTGGATATCATCACAAATCAACAACGCATATATTGTATCAACGAGTTATGAAGTATTAACTCATCCTTTCTGAAGAATTAATATATATATTTATTATATATGAATTCTGAAACTATAATAAATCTTTTCGTACTAAGCTATTAGGTATGAATTAAAAAAAGGGTAGATACTACTCGTTTAAATTCATATGACTAATAAGCTATGATGTACATCCTTCATTAACAACATAACCATCATTAACTATAATCTCTGTTTCAATTAAATGAATTCGGTTTCATAATAAACCAAGTGTATCATTAAGTAACATGTTTGATTTTACACTTTCATCTTCGATGTACTCGAAACTTACTAGAAAACAACATTCGTATCTTGCGAAGTTAGCAAGAGTTCTATGAGCATCAGCATGATTCACTAAAGAAATATCTAAAAGAATACATATTGAAGTATTTATTACATTAGCGAAATACTTCGCGAAGATTATGTAATCTCTAATTTTTTTTAGATATTATTCATTTCTAATTCAAGCCGAAAATCAAATGAGCTTAATATGATATTAACTCATTGAATCTGTATTACATCGGAATAAGATATATCCACATATATTTTCATGAAGACTGTAATGAAAATTCTTGTTCAAAATATTATCTGTGAAATTTTTTTTAACGGGTAGGTAATACCCGAGAAATATTTAAATTCACAATTAATATGTTACATTCTTTGATTCTGATTCAACAATCATTAACTATACTCTCCTTATTTTCACAACAGTGTACATTCTTTTATAAGAAATTAAAACAACCATACTCATTCAAATTCAATTACATATTCTGATTTTGAAATCTCAGAATGCAACTCGAGATATAAGCAAAATCATCACTCTTAGATCCTTACATTTTTCAAAGCTATACTCTGACTTCAAAACTGTGATAGAACATCACTTTTATTTGTAATACTCAGATGGATATGAGAATCAATCGAGATTCATGATGATTTCATCCTTTGGATATTGATAATGACAAGCTGCGTTTAAAACACTTCGAAATTTCGAAAGACACTTCAAATAATGAACAATCGGGATGATGATCCAACCACACATTACCCGAAGTCTTGCACCTGAAAAACTCTCGAAACCAAAGTCATAGTTTAACACATACCGCGTCGAATTCTTTATCATTTATTAGCAAAAACAACCTTACGATTCCTTTTCAAAGTAGCCAGTTTTGTCACAGCTCCAGCAGGTCAACTTCGACTCTTCAATCGGACTAGCCTTATTATAACCTCGATAGATACGTTGCTCTTTCACCAATCGTTACTGGGGAACCTTTTATATCTCGCCACATTAGCAGTAAACTTAGCAACAACTTCATTAACCTTCGACTTAAACCTCTCCGAAAAGTCACTTTACTTATTCATTGAAACTCCATCTTTTACTCATCCACATCTTGCAACAAGAATTGCCATACCAATTACTGGAAGTCAACAATCAGTATTTTGAAATCTCGCAGCATTTCTACTTCAATAATTATGTATATAACGTCTATCTCCTAAACTCACACACTTCGAATGTGAAGTTTCTGAAAAACATCTCGAACTACGGATAGTTCTCGAAATACTGATGAAGCAGCAAAAACTGTAAACGACTTTAACAGTCAAAAGTTTGATGATAAGAAATAATGTGTTGGTAAAGCCCATAAAAAGAGAAGAGTTGGTACTGAACAACGGATTGAGCAGACCGTGAAGGAGACCAAGGACAAATACAAGGACCAAAGTCTGTACTTAAAGAATCTTGATGATTCTATTTCAGACGAAGTCATTAACGAATACCTGGCTCCTGACTCTAAACCTTTGCGGATAATATTCTTCATCATCATCTTATCTTAAATATTATAAGATATCTTCGTATATCTCATTATACCTATTCTCCATATTTCTGGAAATATTTTCACAACTATTCTTATCTGAGATCATTTATCTCTCCGTAATATCTACAACATAAAAGAAACTGTGTTAGTTTCTAAATTCTGAAAAATTCAAATACGAATGTTTTGAAGTAGTGTTGAGAACTGAAGCATGAGTTAGTATAATATAATGACACTTGATCAACGTGATTATATTACAGTAATTCATGCTGAGTTTCTAATGGAACGTGATGATTCACAGAACATACCGTCATCATGTGCCATTTACACGACTCTTACATTCTACCCAATCTCCAAACATATTAAGAATATATCTTAATGATAATTCTATCTTTTCAGATATTCTAGTAATTTACCAAATCAAGATAGTGCCATTACGATTTCCTTCTTAGAACATTAACAATGTTCATTCCGAAATTCACATCTGCGAATTCTGGGCTATTACAAGCGGTGCTTAGCACAAGAGGAAGAAACGAAAAGACAAAACTCTGAAATAGAAATTAGAGTATAAATCGCAACAAATAAGAGAAAATATTAACTGTGGATAACAATGATTATAGAAGACAAAAGCAGGGACATCGAAATATAAGGGAAGATATAAAACCCGACAACCACCCAGAAACTACAAACCGTGCATATCAATAAGTATTGTCACGTAAAGGCACGGGAAAATTAATAACACTATAACCCCAAGATAATAGTAGAAGTAAATAAAATCCTCCGGTGGTAGATGAAAGAGAAGAATGACAGATGTAAAAATTAAAAGTATATCAAGGATCAGAATGGGATGGAGCATATTGACGAATGTCTTAAAGTATAAATTAAGGAGAAAGAATGGAAGGTGTGAGTTGTGGAAAATAAAGAAACGAAGGGGTGGATTTATAGTGAAATATCCGACAGAGAAATCAGAATAGATTATTGCATTTAATGAAAGAAGATCTTGATCGCCGAAGAACCTAATCTTATTACAAAGATTTTCTTTAAATCCCATAAATTCTGGAAACCAATCATAGTTACGTCATCGGTTAAAACGAATATACGTTACTCATTTTACTCTATTGCGATAACTTCATTTATACTCTTCGCGTAATCAAATTGTTTTATCTATATTACTCAATGATGATAAAACTCTATTTATCAACTCATATTCGTCATGAAAACATTCTTATAGTTAGCCATGACAACCTCGATCAAATTTCGGGACGAAATTTCTTTTAACGGGTAGGTACTGTGATGACCCGGGAATTTTCGATCAAATTTAAACTGTAATCTTTATATGTTCCCGACATGATAAGCAAATTCTGTAATGTTGAGTCTCGAAAAGTTTGAAAACTATATTCATGTAATCAATTACCTTTTGACCATTGTCACGACCCGGAAAATTTCGACCAATTTTAAACCAAACTCTCGATATGATTTAATATTTTTGACACGATAAGCAAAGTCTGTTAGGTTGAGTCTCAAAATTTTTGAAATGTTTTATATATTCAATTGACCTTCGACTGTTCTCGACGATTCACGAACAACTATTTGTAAATAGATATATATATATATATATATATATATATATATATATATATATATATATATATATATACACACATACATACATGAATGTTAATTGTAAATATATTTATTTGAAAAAAATATATATTTAGTTATATAATA
Organism: Rutidosis leptorrhynchoides; assembly: GCF_046630445.1. Classification (NCBI taxonomy): domain Eukaryota; kingdom Viridiplantae; phylum Streptophyta; class Magnoliopsida; order Asterales; family Asteraceae; genus Rutidosis; species Rutidosis leptorrhynchoides. The sequence goes on from NC_092335.1 coordinate 563,120,137, forward strand.
AAACCTGATATTAAAATGTATTTATATATACATATAGTATATGGAAAATAAAGGATTTCGAGCCTAAATTGTAAACGTCAGTAACACTCGGTTGACATTTTGCTAGTGTTCATATAGATCCAATACATATATATGAAGGATTGAGATAAAAGTTGGACTGTAAATCGATTACGAAGATTATAGATTTGACAAAAATATTTTTTTTACCTTTTTAGTTTTAATTTTAGTACTCCGTACATATAAATTGGAACATAAAATAAATAATTATAGAATATTTTTGATTAGGTTTCAAACAAGTAATGAGTGAAATAATTAAACATGTTATAATCTAAAAATTTGGGATTTTTAGGGACACCTTTATATATTAACTGTTTAGCAATGGACACGATATAGCCATTCGGGATAAACTTTCGGTAGCATACCAACCAAATAATATTCACGGGTTTTTCAACTGTGCTAGTGTTCTCACTTTCTTGCATCCACTATCCTATTATTACTATTAATTAATAATTAATTTTAACATTATATTTATAAGTTATATATATATATATATATATATATATATATATATATATATATATATATATATATATATTGTATGATATGAAATATGCAGAGAGATATAGAGATATATAGAAAGACTTGCACAATCTAACTATACTCACTACTTAATCATCAGCCATCTTCATTCCACCATCGCTCTCGACTTCCGGCGACCTACCATGCGGCTACCACAAACCGCCACCACCCTTGACCTCATCACCGGTTACCATGAACCACGATCATTATATATTTTTTTGTTACCTTGTCTTCGGTCACCACCAAACGATGCCATCTACCTTTCTTCACCTCTTCCTCCGAGAACCCATCACCATCTTCAACAACCCATTTCATTTTTTTTGTGTGTTCTTGCTTGATAAACAAACTTGCTAGCAACCACTCTGACAGCTATCTTCTTCATCACCTCTCTCTCATCTCTCTCTCTATCATTTATCTCTCTCACTATCTCTTTCTTCTTTGTAAACTATCAACTACCTCAACACTTTGATTTCTGTTTACCTTTACAGCTACTATACTGCTGCAGCTACTTATCTTCGTTGAAACACAACCACCACGAAAACCCTCACCCATACACCCATCGAATTTTATTCTTGCTGCTACTTCTTTCTGTTTCAATCATCGAAAACAACACTTACCCAAATAGCCGTATACCTGCAGTAGTCTATTTAAATTCCTTGTCAAAACCCATTCCAACGTGAACCGCTGTTACACTCCCGCTATTATTCCTTTCCCGTTTCTTTTTCAATTGAATCAAAACCACTTATTGTTGCACCGGTACGTTTATGATATTGTTTCTGTAAACGGTTACAACAATGAAATTGATGATGATTAAGATGTTGGATGAAGATGAAGAAGGGGATGAACGTGATATATATATTGATGTTAGTATAACCAAAGAAAATGAAGATGATGAATTGGAAATAAAGACGATGATGATAAAGCTATATAAAGATGAAGATTATTTTTTTTCTTCCCTACCTCACGTGTACCACCAATCCTAATAATTCTGTTGGATGTCTTTTTCGTAAAGGGGCCATGAATCATTAATAATTTACAAGTTAGTAATAAGAGTGGGCCTCTATTGGACTTCAACTTGTGAAACGCAAACAAAATAAATAAATAATAATATGATAACGGTGGTGTCGATATAATACATAAAGAGGAAAATGATGTTATACGAAAGTAATGATGATGTCGTGTATGATGATAATATACGTGAAAGAAAAGGATGATGATGGTTCGATCCGAGAATTTTGAGGTGAAATCACAATGATGATTCGTTGTTGATTATAAGATGAGAGGTTATGAAGATGAAAATGATAAACAGCTTCGTATATGATAAATATTTAGACAGGCGAGTTACTACATGGAAGCCACTGATGGTTCAATAGTTGGTAGAGTGTTTGTTAAGCGAGAGGTTTAAAAAAAAAATTGAAGCAGTCTTGATAAATGGACTTGTTGGGTTGTTAAGTTAAAAACCGAATTGGGCTAGTAAAAACTGCATTGGGCTTTAATTTGGGCTGCTGCTATTTGTGACCCAACAACATGTGATTTAAATGGTATGAATATTATTAATATCATTTATATACTAATATTATTATTATTATAAATTATAATTGTTATCATTATTATGATTAATAGTTATTATTAGTGTTATTATTATTATTAATATTATTATTATCAAAATTATTATTTTCATTATCACTATTAATATTACTATTATTAATTTACTGAATAAATATTATACATATAAGAAAAAAAAAAAATATATATATATATATATATATATATATATAAATATATATATATATATATATATTACATATAACATAACTATATTGATATTTTTATAATAAATACTAGTTATTTACCTAAAGTATATAAAATAAATATAGTTAATTAAGTTATTAATGAAACATATAAGTTACTATAATAACAATTAATAATAATATATAAATTTGTTCAATTACAATTATATGTGTTAATATATATAAATGATATAGGTTCGTGAATCCGAGGCCAACCCTATACTTGTTCAATGTCGTCCTATGTATTTTTACTACAAAATACAGTAATGTGAGTTTCATTTGCTCCCTTTTTAATTGCTTTTACAATATATATTTTTGGGCTGAGAATACATGCGCTGTTTTATAAATGTTTTACGAAATAGGCACAAGTACTAAAACCAATTCTATGTGGGTTTAAACCAGAAATATACCCTTAGCTTGGTAACATTAAACTACTTGTCTATGTACGGTAGACGCGAATCCTAAAGATAGATCTATCAGGCCTGACAACCCCAACCGGACTGGACGACCAGTATTCAATGGTTGCACAGTACTTCGTTTTGTAGGCTACACTTGGTACAGTGTAGTGAGATTTCATAATAAAGGGAATATGCGACGTTGATTAATAGTTAAGTATGGTTACCAAGTGCTCAACAACTTAGAATATTTTTATTGAAATGTTTATGAATATGAATTCTTGTGGTCTATTGAGATATTGAAATGATTGTTATGATAAACCTATGAACTCACCAACCTTTTGGTTGACACTTTTAAGCATGTTTATTCTCATGTGCGAATTAATTCTTCCGCTGTGCATTTGCTCAATTTAAGGACATTACTTGGAGTCGATCATCGCAATGGGACCAAATGTTGATGACTTCGTCCAGGTGGGTAAGGACGGGTCGTTTCATGTGGTATCAGAGCGTTGGTCCTAACGAACCAGGTCTTGCATTAGTATGTCTAACTGATAGTTGTTAAGATGCATTAGCGAGTCTGGACTTCGACCTTAGCTGCATATTATAAGTATCGTTTATCATTCCCAGTGGAAAATTACCTGCTTATTATTCCTAAGTCTAGACATGACTTCCTGCACTTATTTGATAGATAGTGTATAGATAAATTCATATTCTAGTGTATCTGTCACTGTAGAATTTATCTGACACGTTTCCTTAATTTCCTTCGTAATCTACGTGATCTTCTATACTAAATATAGGTATTCTATGTAATTAGAATACCATCCAATATCCGAAAATCATTTCATATCGAAAAAACCTTTATCTAATCGTACGAAATGGAACTCACCACTAGTTCAAGTCCCTCGGATTCCGATATGGAGTTTCACCTAAGCCCCGAAAGAAGCGTCACCAGAATGAATCACCCAGTCATCCATCCTCAATTCATCTGATGAGTTCGTAGTCGACTAAATCAATGGAGACGAGAAGAAGGCGATCCTTTTCATCAACCAAATTTTCCTCTCGGCGAAGAACCTGAAGCACTTACCGGTGAACCTATCCGAAACACCATTTTTAGCCTCATCTCTAGGGTAACTCGTCACGATTATCTTCTATCTAAAATTCTAAACCTTATTCATCCGCTTATTCCGACCGACAATCATCCCGGAATAATAGAAGAAGTCAACGAACTTCGCGCTCGAGTAATCAATTTGGAGAATATGGTGCAAAACTTACCAGCTTCACCAACATCACTGGCACCAACAGTACCACCAACATCGACACCAGTACCACCAACAACCCAAGTTTCAACATCACATGCCTCAACATCTCCTTCTGTACCTCGAGCTTAATCATCGTTCTACGTATCGTTCTATCTACTTTATCTTCGTTCTACATGGCGATTATGTAATTTCTAAAGTTTTAGAGATTATGTAATCTAGTATTATCGATAAATCAAATGAGATTAAAGTCATATTAACTCACTAAATCCATGATTACATCTGAAGAAAATATATATATGTATGTATATTTTCATAAAGATTGTCATTAAAAATTCTTTCGTACAAACTGTTAATGGTGAAAATATTTTAACGGGTAGGTAATACCCGAGGAATATTTATATTTCACATTAATAAGTATACTGTACATTCTTCCAAATCTAATTCAATAGTCATTTACGATCCTATTTACAACCACCGATATACGTATCAGTTCACCACAGAATAACCATTTCCATTTAAATTTCATATTTGAATTTTGACCTATCAGAATCCAACAAGTGGCATAATGAAGAAAACATTGGACAAAATAAAATTTGTTAGAAACAAACGAATTAACTAATTGAAATTTTGTTAAGAATCCACGCTAACTGTTCCAGCTAACTGTTCCTAGCTAACTGATTACATTTTATTTATCGCAATTTAATTATCGCAATTTTATTTATCGTCATTTAATTTCTGTTATTTACTTTACGCATTTAATTTGTCATCATTTAATTTCTGTTATTTATTTTACGCACTTTAAATATCGGTACACGTATACAAGGTTTTGACATATCATATCGACGCATCTATATATATTATTTGGAATAACCATAGACACTCTATATGCAGTAATGCGGGAGTTAGCTATACAGGGTTGAGGTTGATTCTCAAATAATATATATACTTTGAGTTGTGATCGAGTCTGAGACATGTACACGGGTCACGATACGTATTAATTAATTCGAATATTATAAATTAAATTATATATGAATTATTGGACTGTTAACTGTGGACTATAGAGTGGGACTATCAACATTGGACAATTAAAAAATGAATTAAAATATTAATTATAACATATGAAACTAAACAATTCTTCAAGTTTGCCACTTGATTTCATCTTAAACCTCATTTGTATCTTGACGATTCCAATCTGCATTCAAATATTTCATAATTCTTGAAAACATCTCAATCGAGAGGATGAACCAACCGCACTTCATCTACGGAAGAAAAGATCGATGCATATAGCTATGCATCTAAAAACCCTCGAAACCTGAGTAAACGATAAACATGAATCTGTGCTAGCTCCTTTGGCGTTGATATTATCGAAAATAACTTTACCATCCCTCTCTAAAATAGCCAATTTTGTCACAGCTCCAACAAGACTTTTCACTCAAAACAACCTTATTATAACCTTGAAATATATGCGTGATCTTTTATTGTTATCGGGAAATCTTTCGTATTCCACCATATTGCCATCAGCGTTTAATCATCTAAAAACACAATTCTCTTAAAACCCCTCGGTTTGATAACCAATGATCCAGATCCGGAACTTGAAAAATGATGACGAAGCAGCATGTAGTAAATGGTCTTAACGGCCAAAGGTTTGATGATAAAGAATGGAGTGTTTGAAAACGTTCAATAGAAAATTTAGTATTGAAAAGAGGATTATGCAAAACTGTGAAGGAGGCTGTGGACACATCACCAGAACTAAAAACCGTACTTAATGAATCAAGATGATTCTGTATCTGATGAACTTTTTAGCGAATACCTTGCTCCTACTTATTCTAAATCCTTACGGACAAATTTCTTCATCATTCTCTGATCTTAAATATTTTAAATTCTAAGATATCATCGTATCTTTAGTTATAAATATCTTAGATATTTTTGAAGATACCTTCATAAATATCTTTATTCGAAATTATCTATCTCTTCGTGCTATCCGTGTTACGTTATAAAGGAAACTATTTTAGTTTCTAAATTTCTTTAAAATTCGAGTTTAAATTATGAATGATTTCCTAGAGAAGTGTTGGGAATTGAAGCATGAGTTAGTATAATATAATGACGTCAGGCCAACGTGATTATATTATAGTAGGTCATGCTGAGTTTCTAATGAAACGAGATGATTCTCAGTACCGCCATCATGTGCCATGTTACACAACTCTTTCATTCTATTTAACCTCTAAACATATCCAGAAAATATTTCCTTGATATTTCTGTTCTTCCGTAACTCCGATAATCTGCTAATAAATCGTGCGATTACATTTTCTTTCTGATTAGAAGATTTCTTTAAATTCCTTGAATTCTGAAAATCAACCGTGACTATGTCAGAAGTTAAGACGAACCTCTAATCATTTCATTTCACTCTTTTGTGATAGCTTCATTCGTACGCTTCACATAATCAAACTGTTTTAACTATATTAAGTAATAATGATAAAACTCTATTTATCAACTCATATTCGTCATGAAAACATTTTTATTGTCAACCATAACGACCTCACTCAAATTTCGGGGACGAAATTTCTTTAACGGGTAGGTACTGTCACGACCCGGAAAATTTCGACCAATTTTAAACCAAACTCTCGATATGATTTAATATTTTTGACACGATAAGCAAAGTCTGTTAGGTTGAGTCTCAAAATTTTTGAAATGTTTTATATATTCAATTGACCTTCGACTGTTCTCGACGATTCACGAACAACTATTTGTATATATATATATATATATATATATATATATATATATATATATATATATATATATATATATGTGAATATTAATTGTAAATATATTTATTTGAAAAAAATATATATTTAGTTATACAATAAAACCTGATATTAAAATGTATTTATATATACATATAGTATATGGAAAATAAAGGATTTCGAGCCTAAATTGTAAACATCAGTAACACTCGGTTGACATTTCGCTAGTGTTCATATAGATCCAATACATATATATGAAGGATTGAGATAAAAGTTGGACTGTAAATCGATTACGAAGATTATAGATTTGACAAAAATATTTTTTTTACCTTTTTAGTTTGAATTTTAGTACTCCGTACATATAAATTGGAACATAAAATAAATAATTATAGAATATTTTTGATCAGATTTCAAACAGGTAATGAGTGAAATAATTAAACATGTTTAATCTAAAAATTTAGGATTTTTAGGGACACCTTTATACATTAACTGTTTAGCAATGGACACGATATAGCCATTCGGGATAAACTTTCGGTAGCATACCAACCAAATAATATTCACGGGTTTTTCAACTGTGCTAGTGTTCTCACTTTCTTGCATCCACTATCCTATTATTACTATTAATTAATAATTAATTTTAACATTATATTTATAAGTTATATATATATATATATATATATATATATATATATATATATATATATATATATATTGTATGATATGAAATATGCAGAGAGATATAGAGATATATAGAAAGACTTGCACAATCCAACTATACTCACTACTTAATCATCGGCCATCTTCATTCCACCATCGCTCTCAACTTCCGGCGACCTACCATGCGGCTACCACAAACCGCCACCACCCTTGACCTCATCACCGGTTACCATGAACCACGATCATTATATTTTTTTTGTTACCTTGTCTTCGGTCACCACCAAACGAAGCCATCTACCTTTCTTCACCTCTTCCTCCGAGAACCCATCACCATCATCTACAACCCATTTCATTTTTTTTGTGTGTTCTTGCTTGATAAACAAACTCGCTAGCAACCACTCTGATAGCTATCTTCTTCATTACCTCTCTCTCATCTCTCTCTCTATCATTTATCTCTCTCACTATCTCTCTCTTCTTTGTAAACTATCAACTACCTCAACCCTTTGATTTCTGTTTACCTTTACAGCTACTATACTGCTGCAGCTACTTATCTTCGTTGAAACACAACCACCATGAAAACCCTCACCCATACACCCATCGAATTAAATTCTTGCTGCTACTTCTTTCTGTTTCAATCATCGAAAACAACACTTACCCAAACAGCCGTATACCTGCAGTAGTCTATTTAAATTCCTTGTCAAAACCCATTCCAATGTGAACCACTGTTACACTCCCGCTATTATTCCTTTCCCGTTTCTTTTTCAATCGAATCAAAACCACTTATTGTTGCACCGGTACGTTTATGATATTGTTTCTGTAAACGGTTACAACAATGAAATTGATGATGATTAAGATGTTGGATGAAGATGAAGAAGGGGATGAACGTGATATATATATTGATGTTAGTATAACCGAAGAAAACGAAGATGATGAATTGGAAATAAAGACGATGATGATAAAGCTATATAAAGATGAAGATTATTTTTTTTTTCTTCCCTACCTCACGTGTACCACCAATCCTAATAATTCTGTTGGATGTCTTTTTCGTAAAGGGGCCATGAATCATTAATAATTAACAAGTTAGTAATAAGAGTGGGCCTCTATTGGACTTCAACTTGTGAAATGCAAACAAAATAAATAAATAATAATATGATAACGGTGGTGTCGATATAATACATAAAGAGGAAAATGATGTTATACGAAAGTAATGATGATGTCGTGTATGATGATAATATACGTGAAAGAAAAGGATGATGATGGTTCGATCCGAGAATTTTGAGGTGAAATCACAATGATGATTCGTTGTTGATTATAAGATGAGAGGTTATGAAGATGAAAATGATAAACAGCTTCGTATATGATAAATATTTACACAGGCGAGTTACTACATGGAAGCCACTGATGGTTCAATAGTTGGTAGAGTGTTTGTTAAGCGAGAGGTTTAAAAAAAAATAGAAGCAGTCTTGATAAATGGACTTGTTGGGTTGTTAAGTTAAAAATCGAATTGGGCTAGTAAAAACTGCATTGGGCTTTAATTTGGGCTGCTGCTATTTGTGACCCAACAACGTGTGATTTAAATGGTATGAATATTATTAATATCATTTATATACTAATATTATTATTATTATAAATTATAATTGTTATCATTATTATGATTAATAGTTATTATTAGTGTTATTATTATTATTACTATTATTATTATCAAAATTATTATTTTCATTATCACTATTAATATTACTATTATTAATTTACTGAATAAATATTATACATATAAGAAATATATATATATATATATATATATATATATATATTACATATAACATAACTATATTGATATTTTTATAATAAATACTAGTTATTTACCTAAAGTACATAAAATAAATATAGTTAATTAAGTTATTAATGAAACATATAAGTTACTATAATAACAATTAATAATAATATATAAATTTGTTCAATTACAATTATATGTGTTAATATATATAAATGATATAGGTTCGTTAATCCGAGGCCAACCCTATACTTGTTTAATGTCGTCCTATGTATTTTTACTACAAAATACAGTAATGTGAGTTTCATTTGCTCCCTTTTCAATTGCTTTTGTAATATATATTTTTGGGCTGAGAATACATGCGCTGTTTTATAAATGTTTTACGAAATAGGCACAAGTACTAAAACCAATTCTATGTGGGTTTAAACCAGAAATATACCCTTAGCTTGGTAACGTTAAACTACTTTTCTATGTACGGTAGGCGCGAATCCTAAAGATAGATCTATCGAGCCTGACAACCCCAACCGGACTGGACGACCAGTATTCAACGGTTGCACAGTACTTCATTTTGTAGGCTACACTTGGTACAGTGTAGTGAGATTTCATAAAAAAGGGAATATGCGACGTTGATTAATAGTTAAGTATGGTTACCAAGTGCTCAACAACTTAGAATATTTTTATTGAAATGTTTATGAATATGAATTCTTGTGGTCTATTGAGATATTGAAATGATTGTTATGATAAACCTATGAACTCACCAACCTTTTGGTTGACACTTTTAAGCATGTTTATTCTCAGGTATGAATTAAGTCTTCCGCTGTGCATTTGCTCAATTTAAGGACATTACTTGGAGTCGATCATCGCAATGGGACCAAATGTTGATGACTTCGTCCAGGTAGGTAAGGACGGGTCGTTTCAACCATGCCTAAAGATTCACGAACAACTATGTGTAAATAGATATATACGATTATATACATATGTGCGAATATTAAATTGAGTGATATTAGCAAAACAGTTAACGGATGGTTGATATGAAAATAAAGTATGAAATTATTATATGACTTGGAAAACGTTAACAAAGTATTAAATATATATAATACTTTACATAAACGTGTTGGTTTCGATATTTGTTCAATATAGTTATTGACGGAATTAAAAGATAATATCAAATGATTGAATTATCAGATACATTGAATTATGATTACAAGTCTCTGTTATGAGGTCCACTTTGGATTAGGAAACCTTTACTTTTAACGTTATTCAGAATAATTTGTAAAATGATTTATAAATAAAAACAAGAGTGTCGCTTATCGAAAGTTAGACAAAAGTTATTGAAGAATTGAATTTCATAATACTTGATTGATCTATTTTTCAAACGTGCGAAAATGTTTTTCAATATAATATAACTTGTATATTAAAATGTCTTTGTTTAAATAACGTAAGCTGGAATATTGGTTGTAGATATATACATAACTTGCAACGTGTATTTACAACGTGTTATGAATATTAAATATATATATATGATTACAAATTAGTTATGTAAACGATAGTAACACTTGTTGTTTGAATCGATCGATATTAAGATATTTTATTTAGAAGGTTTAAGGAAAATAAACTAAACGTTGACGCATATAAGAATTATATCAGATTAAGGTTCTCGATCGTAAACGTTAGGCGATATAATGATATTTGTTACTTAAACGATTTAAACTTTGAAATATAATTAGTTTTGAAAATCTAAATATTTTATTATTAGTTAAATATTTCAAACCTATATATTATGTATATAAATATATTTTAATTTAGTCAAAAGACGTTTTGATTTAAGTTAATGTTATTAAATATACTTTGATAACTAACGGGAGTATGAGTTATAAAAGTAAATGACCAAAACATTCAAAAGATTAAGTTACACATTGAGTGAGTTATAGTCCCACTTTTAAAATCTAATATTTTTGGGATGAGAATACATGCAGGTTTTATAAATGATTTACAAAATAGACACAAGTACGTGAAACTACATTCTATGGTTGAATTATCGAAATCGAATATGCCCCTTTTTATTAAGTCTGGTAATCTAAGAATTAGGGAACAGACACCCTAATTGACGCGAATCCTAAAGATAGATCTATTGGGCCTAACAAACCCCATCCAAAGTACCAGATACTTTAGTACTTCGAAATTTATATCATGTCCGAAGGAGGATCCCGGAATGATAGGGGATATTCTTATATGTATCTAGTTAATGTCGGTTACCAGGTGTTCACCATATGAATGATTATTTTTGTCTCTATGCATGGGACGTATATTTATGAGAACTGAAAATGAAATTCTTGTGGTTTATTAAAATGATGGAAATAAATGATTATGATAAACTAATGAACTCACCAACCTTTTGGTTGACACTTTAAAACATGTTTATTCTCAGGTGTTAAAGAAATCTTCCACTGTGCATTTGCTCATTTTAAAGATATTACTTAGAGTCTTTCATAGCATATTTCGAAGAATGTTGCATTCGAGTCATTGAGTTCATCAAAGATTATTATTAAATCAATTTATAGTTAGATAGTGGATATTATGAAATGGTATGCATGCCTGTCAATTTTCAATGTAAAGAAAGATTGTCTTTTAAAAACGAATGCAATGTTTGTAAAATGTATCATATAGAGGTCAAATACCTCGCAATGTAATCAACTATTGTGAATCATTTATAATGTATATGAACGGGTCCTTTCATTAACCACCGATTCCCAATCTGACCATATAAGACACTCATCTTCATCCACCAAGTATGCCATATTTTTTTTATACCATCCTTGAAAATGAATGGTAATCTGATCTTTGGGCTGTGACCTCCCACGCAATGCTCTTACCCATACTTCTGGCAGTGTCTATATAAAATAATATTTAAATTAATGAAACTGAATGAAATTGAAAAATTCTTAAGTTAATAATAATAAATGTAATTTAAAATTGTGGTATTATTGAAGAAACACCATACCATTGTTGCATCAGTAGGATTGGCGAAAAAACTCATGAACGAAGGGAATCGCCTGTATGGTTGTGTGTCAAAGACTGTACTTTGAATTTTAGTCATAGGACCACTTTGTTTGGAAGGGTTGAAAAAATTCCTTGGAGCCATATCTGGACCATAGATGACCAAATCATACTTTCCGTTGTCCATGGCAGTGAAACAAAGGATATCACCCTTTTTAAACTTAAGATCTATGATGATCTTACTCCACCCTGTGCTTAGTCACAATTGTCAATCCTCATTGCATCGAAAACCAACTTCAGAAGCATAACCCTGTAGAATGTGTATCCAAACGTTATGCCTAGGCTTCATGAGCTTATAATAATGTCTAAACCAATGATATGGCAGTTGCTGTGATAAACATAACAAAACAATATGATTATAAATCTTATAATTTATAAGCTCGATGAGAATATAAGTTTAAAACTATTACTACTATTGATGAAAAACCCATACCACTTCATTTTCATCTGCCTCGAGTATTATATGGATGAACGAAGGAGGAATCGCCTGTTCCATGCTTAAGTACATGATGAATCTGTTCTGTCTGAAAAGCTAAAAACAAATATATATCAAATATTATGATATTGATCCATGCATGTACTTAGAAATGTCTATGTATAAAGAGTGTTGATGGATCAAATACTCAAGAAAAACGACTATTTCAAAATCATATTAACCTAATTAGTTTGTACACACTATAAAATGCTAAATCTTACTAACGTATTCTCAGAATCTATTTATATACTTAAACTAACATCTGTAACCCAAGAACTCAGAATCTATTTATATACTTACACTTATTTCTATTGACAACAGTTAATCTATTTATACATATACTTTGAGACTGAATACATGCAAGATCAGTTCCATTTAAAAAAACTTAATGTCCAAAATAACTACAAATAGTCGATTTCCCCAAAATATGTATTCTTTTTAAAAATGTTCATGTAAAAACCTTAAACATAGAATCTAATCAACAATATAAACAATTATATAAACATATTCACACAATCATAACACGATCAACAAAATAATTAATTTTATGAAGGAAAAATTTCTTCAAGATTATATAAAACCCTAACCTGTTACTGAAGTGTCTGGTAACTCGTGGATGAAGAGATCGGTTGAAAATGAAGATGCCTTCCAAAATCGGTTGAAGACGAAGATCCTTGAACCGATGATTTTCTTTTTCTGGTGTAAAATATGAAAGAGATTGTGAAATATTTTGAAAAATTTGAAAAAGTGGGAAATATTTTGCTTGAGAACCTTTTCACATCAGTCATCTGTACACACTCTCCCATATTAATTTACACTTTACCACCTCATACTATTAATTAGTATTAGGTACTCGATCAGTATTATTTTAGGTATTTTAATTTTAATGAATGATGTTAGTTAATGATTTAATTAATGATGTTTCATTTATAATGAAAGTGTTTTGGCTTCAAATTATGTGTTTAATTGTTGACAACAAGATGCAAGCGGGTCACGCGCTTCGCGGCTAAGAAATGTTTGCAAGTGTTTCAATGGGTATTCATTATGCATTCACCTTTCACGGGATATCATTGTATGTTCCAAAAATTACCATCATTCATCGATGGCCATATGATAAAGCTCAATTAAATGACAAACTATTCCACAATTATAAAGCTACCATAAGTTTTATCCTAAAGTGTTTAATAATTACATAACCATCAAAATACAAAAGATACCAAATCTAAATAAATCATTCAACCGGGTGAGTTCCATCTAGGATCATGAAAAACCACAGATCGTCGCGTCCGAACCCAATCAGACACCTGTGTTCCGGATAGTAGCCATTTGTATTCACAAACTTACACCAGCCTCCAGAAACGAACAATTTTTTCCTTCTTACACCTTTGGTCTGCTTCAACCCCCATATGTGAGTTTTTTTATTGAGATCGCGACATTCATATTTGCAATCTGCCTTTAGTTTCGGGATATCATTAAACTCCTTAGGCAGCCTCTAAATCACATTGGCATTATATTTGTTAAACAATTTATAATTATTTGTCAATAATATGGATATAAAAAATTGAATTTGTCAAATACTGGATCAAAAAGCAGTATGTGAGAATCACTTCCCCTTTTCAGCAGTACATTAGTCAAATACTGATCATTGACCCTCATGTTAGCATTGCATTAAGTCACAATTCCATAATCAGACCATAGAGATCATAGTTATTTCTCTCAGGAGCAAGGTCGCTTTCAAAATGCTTGTTGCCGGAGAGAAAGAACTCTGATGTCTATGGTTAGTGAGCCTTTAAGTCACCCAAACATTTGTCGCTTTCACTGATGACTATAACATTTGGACTATCATTAGACACTTCAGTTTCATCTAAAGGGCTTTTGCGATAAATTGAAGGAGTATGCGAACAGATCATTGTTTCCTTAAAAGATGCAAACAAACAGATGCATATATGTGTATAGTTGTAAATTGATTACACCTGCAAACAAACAGATGCATATAAACCCTAAATTCATGATAGACCTCATGGCATTAATTACATCTGCATATATGTGTATAGTTGTAAATTGATTACACCTGTAAACAAATAGATGCATATAAACCCTAAATTCATAATAGACCTCATGGCATTAATTACACCTGCATATATGTGTATAGTTGTAAATTGATTACACCTGCAAACAAACAGATGCATATAAACCTTAATGTGCAAATAAAGAACATAAATTCGTGCAGATCCATTAATTGGTTCATTTTAAAGTGTATTAAAAACAATGGAGTAAACCCTAAGCAAAATCGATCAGGTTTTGATATCGATAAACCCTTATAAAGTGTATCGATAAGTTTAAAGAAAGGTAAATGCTGATCAAGAAGAAACACAAACCTGATCTCTTCATTGAGGATTTGGTGGTTGTTGAGAGCTTTCTTGTGAGTTTTCTTTTTTATTAGAACTATTAATTAAATATATAATGAAAGTGTTTTTAGGTTTCTTTTGAACGAAAATGACATACTGTACACTAAAATATTTCAAATATAAAAAAAATAAAAATAAAATAAAACAACCCGCCAAAACATTGAGTCTTACATCACACGAGTATTTTTTTCAAACAAATAAAATTATTATTTATCTAGTTGATGATTTTATTTATGACACTTGTAAGTTGTAACACATAAATGCTTTGAAGTGTCAAAACTTTGTGACACTTAGAGATGTTAAAAATATTTCAAATTATTCACATGTTAGGTTTGCATCATTACGGGATGTCATTATAACATCAAAATTTTGTCGTGGTCTTTTGTAAATATTTTGTGTTTGTCCGTTCGTGTTACTAGTTCAGATAGTTATATGTGTAAACGTTTGTGATATATCAATAAAATTTTTGCCTTTCAAAAAAAATCTATCTCATATCTCATACAAAAAAACGTTGGCATGTGTAAATATTTGTTATCTGGAGTAATAAAATGTTCTTCCTGTTGTTAAAAATATAAGAAAATAAAATCATCATTAGTGCACACGTGGCAACTTATGACATCGTTTGAATGCACCAAAAATCAACTTTAAAAAAAGACAGCAAGTTGAATATTTCTCTCACTTCTGGTATATTTTCTCATCATATCCTTCTTCTACAGAAACCTCTCTCTATCACCAAACACAAAACTACAAAATTTTCATATTTTTTACTTTGATCAATCAAAAAACATAAATGGATAGTCACATCGCAAAAAAAAAATTGATGTTACCGTTAGTCAATCGAACATTCTAGAAGCTCTTTCACAAGATATGCTTGTTGAGATCTTATCTAGAGTTGGTCAGGATTCATCCGACTAGTTATTCAGATGCAAGAGGGTTTGCAAAGATTTTTTGAAGCACTCGGAGCATCCTTTGGTTTATAAAAGGATTTCTCTTGATACGTTGTGGCATTTATTATGGTTTGATCACCTTAAGTTGGTCAATATGATCCTTCTATGTTTTATTTTAGGAAACCCTAATGCGCTTTTTCTCTAAGGTTTGAGGGGTTATTTCGATGGTAATTACATATATGAAGGGCTTTGTTTATTAAATAAAGCTTCGAACATGCAACTTAAGGAGGCATGTTATGTTTATGTTTTGGTCATATTCGCATCTCACCAAATAGAGGACAAGGACATCGGATTCCAAACTCTTGATCGAACATTCCCACCATTGTCAGTTTCGGATGTGGTGGTTGCGGTGAGAACAAAGGTTTTAGGTTTGGTGGGGGGGGGGGGGGGGGTTACGAAGATTCAACCGCCATCCTTTTGATGATGTGGAAACGCGCTGCCCTATCAAGGGCCACAATGGTTATACTCCAATTCATGATGGGTGGGAAACTCAATGGCCAATACCGGAATGCATGTCTTGTTTTTGGGCGTATGAGTTGGGTATTTTTGCACAAATCATATGATATGCCTATGACTAGATTTATGTTAGAATTTTATGGTATATATATTTTAGATTTTGTAATATTTTACTAATTTGATGTAAATATAAATCCGTAGTAATTTATATTATTATAGTATCAGTTTATGGGTGATGATTTATGTACACAACTTATTTTTGATTTGTACACAAATAATATGCATTAAAGTTTTGTATGGTACAACACTTTAATGCATATTGGTTGTGTACATAAAATACTGAGTAGAAAGTACACATACTTTTAGAATAATCATGACTTTAGAGTATTACCTACATATAGGGATGCATGTAACTCACTGTAGCTGATAAAGTAGAGTAAAAGTTACAACACATATATGTGCAAATTTTGGATATATGTAGTCAACAATATCCCCAGTCAAATCGTCTTTAACCAATTCAATAGTCACATTTTCTTCAATTTGAGGACCCATCGGTGTGTCATTCTGCAAATGCATTTCTACATCATCGAAACACGTTTGTTCATCCATGTCAAAATTATCTCTAGGTGTTGTCTTGATCACAACTTTCCAACCTTTACGAGCACGATCTTGAACATAGAATACTTGTTGTGCTTGCGAAGCTAGAATATAAGGCTCTTTAGTTGGCTTCATACCTCGAAAATCGAGTGTCGTAAACCCGTTCTCATCAACTTTTATCCTGGAAGCACCTGATATCCAATCACAATGGAACAAACCTACTTGCTTATTGTTAGCATACTGCAAATCGATTATATCATTTAAAACACTGTAGTAAGTTACATCTCCCAAAATAGGATTGTTATCGCTAGCACTTGAGAAGCTACTTGTTACGGCATCAATCATAACTCTGCTATTTTTTTGTCCTATTCTTCTCTACATCTTTAATGTGAAATCGGAAACCATTTATGATATATCCCTTATATTTCTTTACAACCACATATGGACCGTTTGCCAATGCCGTTATATCATTTGTGATTCTGTTATCCCCAGCCATATCCTCATCAACCTAATTTGAGGCAATTTGTTTATAAATTTCGCTCAGTTATATATATCATGATCACTACATTATCGTAATAAAACTAGTAAAATTACTTACATAATCAGTCAGCCACTCCTGGAACTCCCGACTATGTAAACGTTCAATGTAACGCTTACTTTTAGTCTGATATTCTTGATGTAGAATATTCAGATTCTCTCTGCAATCAAAGTAATAAAAATAGAATAATATATGTACATTATTGTCAAAATTACACAATGTCATATAAAAAAACACTAATCTAATAACATAGTAAATTTAAATAACTTACGTTCGTAAGAAATCTATTTCACTACAATTGAACAACACATGTGAGTGTACAATAGCCAAAGTGTAGTGGCCGATTTTTACTAAGTTTGTTGCACCAATGGGTCGACCAGTCATACAAAATATTGGTAAAACAGTCTCATCACCACAATCATCATGATTTCGACTAGTCTTATTATGTATAGTCTCGACATCCTTGGCTAAATACAAAGAATAAAATAAAACACACTCTTCAGCTATAAATCCTTCGACAATTGAACCCTCGGGTTTACTCCTATTTCGTACATATGATTTTAATGTACCTAAATACCTGATCAGTGGTCAAAAAAGTGTATATCAGATTCAAAACAGTCATATATATTTAAACAAGTACAATATAATTTACTACATCATAAATGGTCACCTCTCGATTTGATACATCCAACGGTAATGAACAGGTCACCCAAATCTGGTATCTGAAGCTAGATGAACCGATAGATGAATCATGACGTCAAAAAATGATGGTAGAAAAATCCTTTCTAAATCACAAAGTATTTTTACTATATCTTTTTCCATCCGAATTAAATCAGTAATCTTAAGAACTTTTGAGCATAATTGTCTGTAGTACCGACATAACTTCATGATAACAGAATGCACATCGCGAGGTAAAATATTTTGTATGGCCACGGGAAGCAACTGCTGCATCAAAATATGATTATCGTGACTTTTTAGGCCTAAAATTTTTAGAGGTTGTACCTGAATGCACCTAGAAATATTAGCAGCATAACCATCTGGCACTTTCACCCTTTTTAGCACCTTACAAAATTTTTCTTTCTCCTTTTTATCCAATACGAAACATGCAGGAGGCAAATACACTTTGCCATTCAGTAAAGGTTCTGGATGAAGTTCAGGTCTAATACCCATTTCTTTCAAATCACGACGTGCTTTTAAATGATCCTTGGTCTTTCCATCTATATTCATTAACGTTCCAATGACACTATCACATACATTCTTTTCAGTATGCATTACGTCTACATTATGATGTATTAAGTTATTTTTCCAGTATGGTAACTCAAAAAAATACTTCTCTTCTTCCAGTTATATGGTAAAGATGGGTTATCCTTCACAAGTTTTCCAAATTTTATATTAAAACCTTTCAGCTCCGCAAGTACTTGTTCCCCTGTTAAGCAACGCGGTGGCCCCTCATGTTCTTTCGTGCCATCAAAAGCATCTTTTAAAAAACGAAAAGCATGCAACATTTCCAACCAGCGACGATGTGCCATGAAGATTTCTTTGTGGAAGTTTGATAATCGTATTGATTTGGTTTCCTTAGGGTAAGAAGGACAAGCTAATTTACCTTTAGTGCTCCAACTCGATAAATTCGCATAAGCAGTTAAGTTGCTTATCGTCCATATCAAACATGTACGCAGTGGGAAGTTACTCTTTGTGGATGCATCATAAGTATTAACTCCAGTATCCCACAACTCCTTCAACTCATCAATTAGAGGTTACATATAGACGTCTATATTATTACCTGGAGCAGATGCACCAGGTATAAGTAAAGTTAGGAACAAAAAAGGTTTTTCATGCACAACCATGGTGGTAGATTATACGGTATCAAAACAACAGGTCTGGTACTATGTGAAACACTCATGTTTCCAAAAGGGTTAAACCCATCACTCGCCAAACCAAGCCTCACATTACGAGGTTCTTTAGCAAATTTACGATTCTGATGATCGAATGTTTTCTAGGCTGGTAAATCTAACAACCCGTCCTAATCCTCCTGGACGAGGTCATCAACATTTGGTCCTATTGCGATGATCGACTCCAAGTAATGTCCTTAAAATGAGCAAATGCACAGCGGAAGACTTAATTCATACCTGAGAATAAACATGCTTAAAAGTGTCAACCAAAAGGTTGGTGAGTTCATAGGTTTATCGTAATAACAGTTATCAATAGTTTCAATAGACCACAAGATTTAATAATCATAAACATAATACACTCGCAAGTGTATGTAAAGCATTCTAAGTGGTTGAGCACTTGGTAACCATACTTAACATTTAATCAACGTCGCATATTCCCTTTATTATGAAATCTCTCTACACTGTACCAAGTTTAGTCACGAAACGAAGTACTGTGCAACCGTTGAATACTGGTCGTCCAGTCTGGTTGGGGTTGTCAGGCCCGATAGATCTATCAACAGGATTCGCGTTTACAATACCCATGTAAATAGTAGTTACCAAGCTATTAGGGAAGATATGCAGAGTGGTACAACTCAACGTAGAATATATTTTAAGTACTTGTGTCTATTTCGTAAACATTTATAAAAGCAACGCATGTATTCTCAGCCCAAAAATATATATTACAAAAGCAATTAAAAAGGGAGCAAATGAAACTCACATAATGTATTTTGTAGTAAAAATACATAAGACGATATTGAACAATGCAGGGTTTGGCCTCGGATTCACGAACCTATATCAAGTATATATAGATTAACACGTATAGTATTAATTAACTAAGTTTATAATGTATTAAGATTAATTTTTACTTATATAATCATATTACTATCTATATTGTATAAATATTTATATATTATGTATTACTTAATAAAAATAATATTTTGTTTAAAAATACAAAACTATGTAATATTAGTATAGGTATTTAATAAATATATTTTATATAAATAATATTTGTTGTACTAATAATAAAAATATTACTAGTGATATTAATAATAATAATGATAGTGTTTATGAAAATAAAATGATAATTTTAGTAAATATGATAATTTTACTAATAATGATATTTTTAACAATAAGGATACTTCTAATAATAATAATAATAATAATAATAATAATAATAATAATAATAATAATAATAATATTAATAATAATAATATTAATAATAATAATAATATTAATATTAATAATAATAATAATAATAATAATAATAATAATATTAATAATAACAATAATAATAATAAATACAATAATAATAATATGTATACCTAGCATAAGTCTATTAAGATAATAGTCCAAGTATGTTTGAAAGGAGCCCAAGTTAATGGCCCATATGGATGTTTAATTGGATCCACAAGGCAGCCTACCAGACTCAAGTTTTCACAATAGCCCAGCCATCTTTAAAAAAATATGCAGTCGCCCAGCTTCGAACTTGCGACCTCCTGCTTCCACGACCACACACACGCCTACACCATTCTTCTGCTTCTCATTTTCTGTTACACTTTTTAATTTAAATTCATTTATCCTATAAATCGTATCTGATTCTTCTTCTTCTACAATTTAAGATCATAACATCACCATTATTATCATTTCACAATTCATGATCAACATCTTAATTGCTTAATATCACCATCCTAATAATCATCGTCATTTAACAATCATTACTCACCCCGTCATCTTCTTCTTCATTGATCGTTCACCATCACGTAACTTTATCAACATGATATCATCTTTTTTTAGTTATCATCTTCGTTTAGCATCATCGGTTATTAATCGAACAATGAGGCAGGAATTGAAACTTAGCTGTAATTGTCTTATAGAATTGTTCGTGACACAGGTCCAATAACAAAAGAGCCCAACAATAATCAGGCTAAACATTCATGATCACTCTTAGCCCGTTAACAAGCCCAATTGTCGAGTGATCCTTTTATCTCAACAAATGATTCAGTAAAAAAAAAAATTTAAACGTCATCTGGTATCTATCATCTCATCATCAACTTCGCCCTTCATGATCATATATCAACACTATGATCATAATAATCATTACCTATATATCATCATCATCTTCCTTGTACTCCTTCGAAGGGAAAAGAAATAAATATATATATATACCAAACGTTCGATGTTTACAAAACAACTGAGTGATGACCCGACGCAAATCTCCTCATTTTTAATCATCATCAATTGTTATTGCATCTTCAGTATCACGTCTTTGTTCACCATCTTCTTTATGAAATCATCATATCACATCATCATTATACCGTCACAGTGATATCATCTTCTTCATTATGATCATCACTGTTCATCATCACTTTCGCATGGGTCTTTGGTTTAAATCATAACAGAAGCGTAGGTGTCACTTGGTTTAAACATTAAAGGTTGCAGCAGCTCTCGTTGATAGTGGTTTTAAATGGGTTTCCATAGTTTCTTGAGTGGGTTTGTGTTTTGGGTCGTGAAGATGGTAATGATGGTCGAGTTTAGAGGTGATGTAGTGATGGTGAACAAGTGGTGTAGGGTTCGATGGTGAAGGTAATTATCGATCCTCGGTGATGGTGGTTTGTGTACTCCCTCTTAAGCTCTCGATATGTATATATATATATATATACATAATAATATTCCATAATATGTAATAATTTAAATAAAAGATGTGGCAAGTTGTAGGTAACAATTCCAAGTCATGTGCAGATAACAAAAAGATAGCCTACACCTTAGCCTTTATTGTTTGTCAAGAATCCAAAAACTATCCCGTGATCTTTTTTTTTATTTTTATTTTTTTTATTTTATATCTTTGTAACACCTGTGATACAACAATGACTTTATATGTAAAATAAATATGGGACTACATGTATATTTTCTAAAGCGTTTAACTTATCATCAACTTTATGAATTTGTACGTTCAGAGTTCATAACACAAACCATAAATTTATTTAAATTAACTTTGTAATGTGATCATAATATAAAGGCTACATGTTTATAAAAAGAGATCTATCTTCTTTGACCGTAAGAGTGTACAACGTCATCCGTTGTTAAATCAGGGGCGAATAAAAGTCTTCAGAAAAATTCCATTTTTTTAAATTAACTATATTTATTTATTTTGATCATTATGGTATAAAATTCAGTCATTAATTTAATAAATAAAAATTACATCAACTGTCCCTCTCATTTATGAGTAAAATATAAAAAGTGTTAATATTAAATAATTAGATCCTAAATATACTTTTAATAAACCTATAACTTATATAACTCATTTTCGGATCACCGTTTATTTTAAAATTACATATCTTTGAATTTAACTTTCTTAATATCAATCGGAACATTAGACGAGTATTACAATCATTTAATATTTATTTTTAATATACTTTTCATTTATTTATTTATTTATTTTAATAATGATATCATATTTTATTTTTACTTTACATAGTTAATTTTAACAACAAATAATATCTTAAGTTATACTTCAAATTATTATTTATATCTATCTATATATTTAAACATATATGAATCCATTTACAAATAGTTGTTCGTGAATCGTCAGAGATAGTCAAAGGTTAAAGGAATTTATGAAAACAGTTCAAAAATTTTGAGACTCAATATTACAGACTTTACTTATCATGTCGAATTGATATTAAGATTAAGTTTAAATTTGGTCGAAAATTTCCGGATCGTCACAGTACCTACCCGTTAAAAAAATTTCGTCCCGAAATTTGAGTGAGGTGGTCATGGCTAGCAATAAAAATGTTTCCATGACGAATATAAGTTGATAAATATAGTTTTATCATCATTTAGTAATATAGATAAAACAATTCGATTATTCGAAGCGTATAAGTGAAGTTATCACAAAAGAGTGAATTGAAGAAAGACATGTTTCATCATAACTTTTAACTAGTCATGGTTGAATTTCGGAATTCAAGGGATTCAAAAGTAAATCTTGAAAATCTATAAGATCTGATTCTTCGAGATTTAAGGAAATTAGGATCTCTTTAATTAAATGCAATGATCTGTCCCGATTACTACGTCTGATATTTCCATTATATATTTACCTTTTCCGTCCCATTAGTTTTTACCACTTCTATACCCAATTCCCAATTTCAAAAGATTGTGAAAATGCTTAATTCAGTTCTAATCCTTGTCCTTATCCTTATTATCGCAACATTCATTCTCCTTTTCCAATTACCACCGGAGGAATCTGTTTTCTTCTACTTCGCCCTTGGGGTTATAATGTTTTTAACTCTCCCGTGTCTTTATGTTGCGATAAACATTGATATACACGGTTTGTAATTTATGTGTTGTTATCGAGCTTTATATTCCCCCTTATATTTTGAAGTTTCATACTTTTGTTTTCTCTTCCCGACTTTAAGTCAAGCGAATAATGGTCCAAAATTCGTAGATATAGAGTTTCGAGTGATTATAATGTTCTAAGCAGGAAGGAACGTGATAGCATGATTTGATTTTCAAATTTATCAACATCACGGAAGATAGAACCATCAAGAATACATTTTCTTGATATGTTCAGAAGTTAAGTAGAATGAAAGAGTCATGTAACATGGCACATGATGACGTTATGATCTGTGAATCATCACGTTCCATTTAGAAACTCAGCATGACTTACTGTAATATAATCACGTTGGCCAAGTGTCATTATATTATACTAACTCATGCTCAAATTCTTAACACTTCTCCAGAATTCATTCATAATTTATACTTAGATTTTACAGAAGTTTCCAATATAATGGGGTACAGAAAACATGAAGAGGTAGATAATTTCAGACAAGAATATTTATGAAAATATCCTCAGAAATATCGAAGATATTTATGATGATATTTTGGAATTTCTAAGTTCGAAGGTTGATAAAAAAAAAATTTTCGCAGGATTTTAACAGGACTTCGGAGCAAGATATTTTCTAAAGATTTCATCGGATCCAGAATTACCTGGATTCTTTGAATATAGGGTTTGGTCCTTGTATTTGTCCTTGGTCTTCTTCATGGTGTGCTCAATCCGATTTTCAGTACCAGATTTTCCATCGAGCGTTCCTAACACTTCCTTCTTTATCATCAACTTTTGGCCATTAAGACCATCTACAACATGTTGCTTCGTTAGCATTTTCAAAGTTAACAGATCTGGGTCATCGGTTATCAAACCAAGGTGGTTTCAGGAGAATTGTGTTTTTAAATTGATTAAACATTGATGGTAGTATGGTGAAATATAAAAGGTTCTCTGGTAACAATAAATGAGCACGCATATATAACAAGGTTATAATAAGGTTGTTTCGAACGAAAAGTTGGAGTTTTCTTGCTGGAACTGTGACAAAATTGGCTATCTTGAAAAGGGATTGTAAAGTTATTTTGGGTAACAACAACGCTAAAGGAATTAGCACAGCTACGTGTTAAACGTTTACTCAGTTTTCCAGAGTTTTTCAGGTGCATAACTATATTCATCAATCTTTTCTTCCATAGATGAAGTGCGGCTGGTTCATCCTCTCGATTGAGATGTTTTCAAGAATCATGAAAGGTTTGTACGCAGATTGTAATCGTCAAGATACAAATGAGGTTTAAGATGATATCAAGTGGCAAACTTGAAGAATTATTTAGTTTCATATGTTATAATCAATATTTTAATTCATTTTAATTGTCCAGTGTTATTAGTCCACAGTCGATAGTCCACAGTTTACAATCTAATAATTCATATATAGTTTAATATATAATATTCGAATTAATTAATACGTATCGTGACCCGTGTACATGTCTCAGACTCGATCACAACTCAAAGTATATATATTATTTGAGAATCAACCTCAACCCTGTATAGAGAACTCGATCATTACTGCATATAGAGTGTCTATGGTGATTCCAAATAATATATATAGATGCGTCGATATGATATGTCAAAACCTTGTATACATGTCCCGATATTTAAAGTGCGTAAAATAAATAACAGAAATTAAATAACGATAAATAAAGTTGCGAGAATGTAAATTGCGATAATTAAATTGCGATAAATAAAATGTAATCAGTTAGCTAGGAACAGTTAGCGTGGATTCTTAACAAAATTTCTCATAGTTAATTTGTTTGTTTCTAACAAATTTTATTTTGTCCAATGTTTTCTTCATTATGCCACTTGTTGGATTATGAGAAATCAAAATCCAAATATGAAATTGGATAAATATGGTTATTCTGTGGTGAACGGATACGTGTATCGGTAGATGTAAATAGAATAGTAAATGACTGTTGAATCAGATTCGAAGAATATACAGTGTAACTTATTAATGTGAAATCTAAATATTTCTAGGGTATTACCTACCCGTTAAAATATTTTCACCATTAACAGTTTGTACGAAAGAATTTTTAATTACAATCTTTATGAAAATATACTTACATATATATTCTCTTCAGATGTAATCATGGATTTAATGAGTTAATATAATATTAATCTCATTTAATTTTCGGTTTGAGCTAGAATAAATAATCTCTAAAACTTTTAGAAACCACATATTCTTCGTAGAATATTAATGAAGTTATGGATCAATAATTCATCGGTTGTCGTTGTTGGTACTCCTTGGTATCTATGGTGCGTATGATGTTGATATTCGTGGGACAGATTGTGAATTTGAGGTGTGAGATGCGGATATTGCTGTTGCTGGATGGTGGTGGTACTGTTGATGTTACTGATGGTGGTACTGTTTATGCTGCTGGTGCTGCTGCTGGTGTTTGTAACCTTTGCACCATATTCTCCAAAGCCACTACCCGAGCGCGAAGCTCGTTGACTTCTTCTATTACACCGGGATGATTGTCAGTTCGGACGAGTGGATAAATATGATCCAGAATTTGGTATAGTATATAATCGTGACGAGATACTCTAGAAATGAGAGAGAAAATGGTGTTTCGGACAGGTTCACCGGTAAGTGCTTCAGTTTCTTCGCCAAGAGGGCAATGTGGTGGTTGAAAAGGATCACCTTCTTCTTGTCTCCAATGATTAAGGAGGCTATGAACCCAGCCCCAATTCATCCAGAATAGATGATGGTTAATCGGTTGATCCATTCCGGATACACTGCTTTCGGAGTTTGAGTGAAAATCCATATCGGAATAGTTATCGGAATCCGACGGACTTGAACTGGTTGCGGAATTTATCTTGCACGGTTAGGTAAAGGATTTTATGAAATGATTTTCGGGTATCGGATGATTTAATAGTTACATAGAATATCTATGTATAGTACAGATGATCCGGTAGATTACGGAGGAAATTAAGGAGACATGTCAGATAAAGTCTACAGTAACATATACGCTAAGATCTGAATTTTCTCTCTACACTATTAATGCAATCAATGCAATAAGAAGTGTCTAGACTAAGAATGATCAGCAAGTAATTTCCTAAGGATGATAAGTAGATAATTTTCGACACAAAATGATAAGCAAAACTTTTGACATGCAGACACGGTCGAAGTCCAGACCCACTAATGCATCTAAACAACTATTGGTTAGACACACTAATGCAACACCTGGTTCGCTAAGACCACCGCTCTGATACCAACTCTAACAACCCGTCCTAATCCTCCTGGACGAGGTCATCAACATTTGGTCCTATTGCGATGATCGACTCCAAGTAATGTCCTTAAAATGAGCAAATGCACAGCGGAAGACTTAATTCATACCTGAGAATAAACATGCTTAAAAGTGTCAACTAAAAGGTTGGTGAGTTCATAGGTTTATCGTAATAACAGTTATCAATAGTTTCAATAGACCACAAGATTTAATAATCATAAACATAATACACTCGCAAGTTATGTAAAGCATTCTAAGTGGTTGAGCACTTGGTAACCATACTTAAC
Organism: Rutidosis leptorrhynchoides; assembly: GCF_046630445.1. NCBI lineage: Eukaryota > Viridiplantae > Streptophyta > Magnoliopsida > Asterales > Asteraceae > Rutidosis > Rutidosis leptorrhynchoides. Next base: position 563,147,615 of record NC_092335.1, read on the forward strand.
ATTTAATCAACGTCGCATATTCCCTTTATTATGAAATCTCTCTACACTGTACCAAGTGTAGTCACGAAACGAAGTACTGTGCAACCGTTGAATACTGGTCGTCCAGTCCGGTTGAGGTTGTCAGGCCCGATAGATCTATCAACAGGATTCGCGTTTACAATACCCATGTAAATAGTAGTTACCAAGCTATTAGGGAAGATATGCAGGGTGGTACAACTCAACGTAGAATATATTTTAAGTACTTGTGTCTATTTCGTAAACATTTATAAAAGCAGCGCATGTATTCTCAGCCCAAAAATATATATTGAAAAAGCAATTAAAAAGGGAGTAAATGAAACTCACATAATGTATTTTGTAGTAAAAATACATAAGACGATATTGAACAATGCAGGGTTTGGCCTCGGATTCACGAACCTATATCAAGTATATATAGATTAACACGTATAGTATTAATTAACTAAGTTTATAATGTATTAAGATTAATTTTTACTTATATAATCATATTACTATCTATATTGTATAAATATTTATATATTATGTATTACTTAATAAAAATAATATTTTGTTTAAAAATACAAAACTATGTAATATTAGTATAGGTATTTAATAAATATATTTTATATAAATAATATTTGTTGTACTAATAATAAAAATATTACTAGTGATATTAATAATAATAATGATAGTGTTTATGAAAATAAAATGATAATTTTAGTAAATATGATAATTTTACTAATAATGATATTTTTAACAATAAGGATACTTCTAATAATAATAATAATAATAATAATAATAATAATAATAATAATAATAATAATAATAATAATAATAATAATAATAATAATAATAATATTAATAATAATAATAATAATAATAATAATAATAATAATATTAATAATAACAATAATAATAATAAATACAATAATAATAATATGTATACCTAGCATAAGTCTATTAAGATAATAGTCCAAGTATATTTGAAAGGAGCCCAAGTTAATGGCCCATATGGATGTTTAATTGGATCCACAAGGCAGCCCACCAGACTCAAGTTTTCACAATAGCCCAGCCATCTTTAAAAAAATATGCAGTCGCCCAGCTTCGAACCTGCGACCTCCTGCTTCCACGACCACACACACGCCTAAACCATTCTTCTGCTTCTCATTTTCTGTTACACTTTTTAATTTAAATTCATTTATCCTATAAATCGTATCTGATTCTTCTTCTTCTACAATTTAAGATCATAACATCACCATTATTATCATTTCACAATTCATGATCAACATCTTAATTGCTTAATATCACCATCCTAATAATCATCATCATTTAACAATCATTACTCACCCCGTCATCTTCTTCTTCATCGATCGTTCACCATCACGTAACTTTATCAACATGATATCATCTTTTTTTAGTTATCATCTTCGTTTAGCATCATCGGTTATTAATCGAACAATGAGGCAGGAATTGAAACTTAGCTGTAATTGTCTTATAGAATTGTTCGTGACACAGGTCCAATAACAAAAGAGCCCAACAATAATCAGGCCAAACATTCATGATCACTCTTAGCCCGTTAACAAGCCCAATTGTCGAGTGATCCTTTTATCTCAACAAATGATTCAGTAAAAAAAAAAAATTTAAACGTCATCTGGTATCTATCATCTCATCATCAACTTTGCCCTTCATGATCATATATCAACACTATGATCATAATAATCATTACCTATATATCATCATCATCTTCCTTATACTCCTTCGAAGGGAAAAGAAATAAATATATATATATATACCAAACGTTCGATGTTTACAAAACAACTGAGTGATGACCCGACGCAAATCTCCTCATTTTTAATCATCATCAATTGTTATTGCATCTTCAGTATCACGTCTTTGTTCACCATCTCACATCATCATTATACCTTCACAGTGACATCATCTTCTTCATTATGATCATCACTGTTCATCATCACTTTCGCATGGGTCTTTGGTTTAAATCGTAACAGAAGCGTAGGTATAGCAGTAGTCACTTGGTTTAAACATTAAAGGTTGCAGCAGCTCTCGTTGATAGTGGTTTTAAATGGGTTTCCATAGTTTCTTGAGTGGGTTTGTGTTTTGGGTCGTGAAGATGGTGATGATGGTCGAGTTTAGAGGTGATGTAGTGATGGTGAACAAGTGGTGTAGGGTTCGATGGTGAAGGTAATTTTCGATCCTCGGTGATGGTGGTTTGTGTACTCCCTCTTAAGCTCTCGATATGTATATATATATATACATAATAATATTCCATAATATGTAATAATTTAAATAAAAGATGTGGCAAGTTGTAGGTAACAATTCCAAGTCATGTGCAGATAACAAAAAGATAGCCTACACCTTAGCCTTTATTGTTTGTCAAGAATCCAAAAACTATCCCGTGATCTTTTTTTTATTTTTATTTTTTTTTATTTTATATCTTTGTAACACCTGTGATACAACAATGACTTTATATGTAAAATAAATATGGGACTACATGTATATTTTCTAAAGCGTTTAACTTATCATCAACTTTATGAATTTGTACGTTCAGAGTTCATAACACAAACCATAAATTTATTTAAATTAACTTTGTAATGTGATCATAATATAAAGGCTACATGTTTATAAAAAGAGATCTATCTTCTTTGACCGTAAGAGTGTACAACGTCCTCCGTTGTTAAATCAGGGGCGAATAAAAGTCTTCAGAAAAATCCCATTTTTTTAAATTAACTATATTTATTTATTTTGATCATTATGGTATAAAATTCAGTCATTAATTTAATAAATAAAAATTACATCAACTGTCCCTCTCATTTATGAGTAAAATATAAAAAGTTTTAATATTAAATAATTAGATCCTAAATATACTTTTAATAAACCTATAACTTATATAACTCATTTTCGGATCACCGTTTATTTTAAAATTACATATCTTTGAATTTAACTTTCTTAATATCAATCGGAACATTAGACGAGTATTACAATCATTTAATATTTATTTTTAATATACTTTTCATTTATTTATTTATTTATTTTAATAATGATATCATATTTTATTTTTACTTTACATAGTTAATTTTAACAACAAATAATATCTTAAGTTATACTTCAAATTATTATTTATATCTATCTATATATTTAAACATATATGAATCCATTTACAAATAGTTGTTCGTGAATCGTCAGAGATAGTCAAAGGTTAAAGGAATTTATGAAAACAGTTCAAAAATTTTGAGACTCAATATTACAGACTTTACTTATCATGTCGAATTGATATTAAGATTAAGTTTAAATTTGGTCGAAAATTTCCGGGTCGTCACAGTAAATCTGCAGGATGTCCTAATAGACTATCTTTCGTACGACTCTCTTGATGCCATGCCATGGACTCGGAAATTTTAGGGGACATAAAAAATCTTTGCAACCGTGGTATGAGTGGAAAATAACACAACACTTTTGCTCCAACCTTCTTAGCTTTATAATCACCATCATTATCAGCTTGTGTGGTTGACTCTTCTTCAGAATCATTATTGTTACTTTGTTTATATCTTGAGGTCTGACATACGTCATATATAATTTTGTCCTTGTTTTGTTTCCAGTACAACATACAATCATTTGGACAAGCATCAATATTCTCATAACCAAGACCCAACTCTCTTATTAACTTCCTGACTTCATACAATGACTTCGGTATGGAAGCATGAGGGAAGGCTTCCCTCATTGTGTCAAGAATCATGTTGAATCCTTTTTCATTACATTTTCCAACACACTTCGAATGGAAGAGTCTAACAATGAACGAAAGAACAGAGAACTTACACCCGGGATATAGTTCTTTCTTTGCATCTCCCAATACTTTATAAAACTTTTCAGCATTTATGTTTGGTACAGTACTCTGAATTTCAATTTCTGGGATATCAACATCATCTTCATCTTCATCTTCAAACATATGGAAGACGCATTTGGCCAATCCTTACATATCATATTCAGCATCCCACATTAGTGTATCATCTGGTTCGAGAAGCACAGTTGGAATTTTATAGCCTTCGAAAAACCCGTCACATAGCAGGTGTGATTTAGCCTCAACCCGATCAACCCCTTTTAGATTACCGCAATTTATGAACGGTCAATATATATGACCACCTATTTTCTCTCTAGAGAAAATACGTTCTAAGAATGTTTTAAGTCCTTCTTCAAATTCTGGGGTAGATCTACATTTAGACATCCAAGTCGAGTCCATCATAGACCTGTATTTTACAAAACACATTTAATTAATTAGAATATATATATATATATATATATATATATATATATATATATATATATATATATATATATATATTCGTGTTTTCAGTAAGCAGGAGAAAGAAATTTACCTGGTTCAATAAATTTGTAAAGTCCTTTTTCATATGCAGGGGTATATGTGTAGTGACCCGAACTTTTCCATGTTTAAATATATATATATATTAAATGAAATTGTTATTTACATGATTAAGTGTTTCCAACATGTTAAGAAATCAAACTTGTTAAGACTTGATTAATTGAAATAGGTTTCATATAGACAATTGACCACCCATGTTGACCGGTGATTCACGAACGTTAAAACTTGTAAAAACTATACGATGACATATATATGGTTATATATATAGTTAACATGATTTTATTATAAGTATGTATCTCATTAGGTATTTTAACAATGAGTTATATACATAAAAATGAGACTATTATTTTAAGAAACTCGAAAACGATATATATAACGATTATCGTTATAACAACGTCTTACTAGGTACATATGAATCGTATTAAGATATTGATAAACTTGGTTAATTATGTTAAATGATAAGTAAATATATTATTAAATGTATTAACAATGAAATACATATGTAAAAATAGGACTACTAACTTAATGATTTCGAAACGAGACATATATGTAATGATTATCGTTGTAACGACATTTAACTGTATATATATCATACTAAGATATATTATATATCATAATATCATGATAATATAACAATTTAACATCTCATTTGTTATAATAAACAATGGGTTAACAACATTTAACAAGATCGTTAACCTAAAGGTTTCAAAACAACACTTACATGTAACGACTAACGATGACTTAACGACTCAGTTAAAATGTATATACATGTAGTGTTTTAATATATATTCATACACTTTTGAAAGACTTCAAGAAACTTATCAAAATACTTCTACTTAACAAAAATGCTTACAATTACATCCTCGTTCAGTTTCATCAACAATTCTACTCGTATGCACCCGTATTCGTACTCGTACAAAACACAGTTTTTAGATGTATGTACTATTGGTATATACACTCCAATGATCAGCTCTTAGCAGCCCATGTGAGTCACCTAACACATGTGGGAACCATCATTTGGAAACTAGCATGCAATATCTCATAAAATTACAAAAATATGAGTAATCATTCATGACTTATTTACATGAAAACAAAATTACATATCCTTTATATCTAATCCATACACCAACGACCAAAAACACCTACAAACACTTTCATTCTTCAATTTTCTTCATCTAATTGATCTCTCTCAAGTTCTATCTTCAAGTTCTAAGTGTTCTTCATAAATTCCAAAAGTTCTAGTTTCATAAAATCAAGAATACTTCCAAGATTGCAAGTTTACTTCCAAGTTTTCTAAATCCATTCCAAGTAATCATCCAAGATCAAGAAACCTTTGTTACTTACAGTAGGTTATCTTTCTAATACAAGGTAATAATCATATTCAAACTTTAATTCAATTTCTATAACTATAACAGTCTTATTTCGAGTGGAAATCTTACTTGAAATTGTTTTCGTGTCATGATTCTGCTTCAAGAACTTTCAAGCCATCCAAGGATCCTTTGAAGCTAGATCTATTTTTCTCATTTCTAGTAGGTTTATCCAAGGAACTTGAGGTAGTAATGATGTTCATAACATCATTCAATTCATACATATAAAGCTATCTTATTCGAAGGTTTAAACTTGTAATCACTAGAACATAGTTTAGTTAATTCTAAACTTGTTCGCAAATAAAAGTTAATCCTTCTAACTTGACTTTTAAAATCAACTAAACACATGTTCTATATCTATATTATATGCTAGCTTAATGATTTAAAACCTGAAAACACGAAAAACACCGTAAAACCGGATTTACGCCGTTGTAGTAACACCGCGGGCTGTTTTGGGTTAGTTAATTAAAAACTATGATAAACTTTGATTTAAAAATTGTTATTTTGGGAAAATTATTTTTATTATGAACATGAAACTATATCCAAAAATTATGGTTAAACTCAAAGTGGAAGTATTTTTCTAAAATGGTCATCTAGACGTCGTTCTTTCGACTGAAATGACTACCTTTACTAAAACAACTTGTAACTTATTTTTATGACTATAAACCTATACTTTTTATGTTTAGATTCATAAAATAGTGTTCAATATGAAACCATACCAATTTGATTCACTCAAAACGGATTTAAAATGAAGAAGTTATGGGTAAAACAATATTGGATAATTTTTCTCATTTTAGCTACGTGAAAATTGGTAACAAATCTATTCCAACCATAACTTAATCAACTTGTATTGTATATTATGTAATCTTGAGATACCATAGACACGTATACTGATAAGGCTAAAAAGGAACATATATTTTATAGCATTATTCCCCAAGAAAGACAAGATTTTAGTTGGTATTGTTCGATTTACAAGCAATATTCGTTTAAATATTAAAAAGTGAAGACAAAAGGCAGATTCAACAAATTGAAGACAAAAAGGTCCAAAGAGCTAAAAAGTACAAGATACAACTAAAAAGGTTCAAAATATTGATGAGGAACGTCTCAAAATGACAAGAGTACAAGTTACAAGACGCAAAGTACACGATATAAAATAATACGCGAAGACGTCCGAAAATCCGGGACCGGGACCTGAGCCAAGAAGAAACGCCCGACGCAACGGACCAAAAATATCTAGTCTACTATGCACAAGAATATAATATAATATATATATAATTATATATAATTATATATTATATTATATATATTATTATTATATTACGTCGGCAAGAAGAAAACAAATCAATTTGGCTGGATCCAGGGTGGCCATGCGACTCGCATGGCCAGAGGCACAAATCCATGCGAGTCGCATGGAGTGAAATTGCTGGTCAGGTCCTATATAAAGCCAGTTTTCTGCCGAGTTTTAGACATAATTTTAATCTCTCTCAATATATACGATATATATATATATAATTTATATTTTAATTTTAATTTTAATTTTAAATCCTAATAATAAGGGTATGTTAGCGAATGTTGTAAGGGTGTAAGTCGAAATTCTGTCCGTGTAACGCTACGCTATTTTTAATCATTGTAAGTTATGTTCAACCTTTTTATATTAATGTCTCGTAGCTAAGTTATTATTATGCTTATTTAAAACGAAGTAATCATGATGTTGGGCTAATTACTAAAATTGGGTAATTGGGCTTTGTACCATAATTGGGGTTTGGACAAAAGAACGACACTTGTGGAAATTAGACTATGGGCTATTAATGGGCTTTATATTTGTTTAACTAAATGAAAGTTTGTTAATGTTAATATAAAGATTTACAATTGGGCGTCCCTATAAATTACCATATACACTCGATCGGACACGATGGGCGGGGTATTTATATGTACGAATAATCGTTCATTTAACCGGACACGGGAATGGATTAATAGCCACTAGAATAATTAAAACAGGGGTGAAATTACATTCAAGGGTAATTGGTGTAATTGTTAACAAAGTAGTAAAACCTTGGTTTACACGCAGTCGATAACCTGGTGTATTCATTAAACAAAGTATTAAAACCTTGTTACAATTCGAATCCCCAATTAGTTGGAATATTTAACTTCGGGTATAATAATAATTTGACAAGGACACTTGCAATTTATATTTATGACTGATGGACTGTTATGGACAAAAACCAGACGGACATATTGAATAATCCAGGACAAAGAACAATTAACCCATGGGCATAAAACTAAAATCAACACGTCAAACATCATGATTACGGAAGTTTAAATAAGCATAATTCTTTTATTTCATATTTAATTTCCTTTATTTTATATTTAATTGCACTTCTAATTATCGCATTTTTATTTATTGTTATTTAATCGCACTTTTAATTATCGTACTTTTTAATTATCGCAATTTTATTTTCTCGCATTTTTATTATTCGCAATTTCATTATCGTTATTTACTTTACGCTTTAATTTAAGTTTTGTATTTATTTTATATTTTACATTAGGTTTTAACTGCGACTAAAATCTTAAAATCGACAAACCGGTCATTAAACGGTAAAAACCCCCCTTTATAATAATAATATTACTTATATATATATGTTTGTATTTTTATAAACTAATATAGCGTTGAGCTTTGTTTAAAGATTTCCCTGTGGAACGAACCGGACTTACTAAAAACTACACTACTGTACGATTAGGTACACTGCCTATAAGTGTTGTAGCAAGGTTTAAGTATATCCATTCTATAAATAAATAAATATCTTGTGTAAAATTGTATCGTATTTAATAGTGTTTTCTGCTAAAATTAATAACTATTTTATATACCCCTCGCTTCACATCAAGTATTTTTGGCGCCGCTGCCGGGGACATTCGCCGAAGCGAAACGCCATATTTTTAAGTTATAATTAGTTTTTGTAAAATTTATATTTTTGTTTAAAAATTAAAAAATATATAAAAAAAAAAGCTTTTAAAATCGAAAAAAAAAAAAATATTTTAAGTATATTTTTAAGTTTTTCTTTTATTTTTACAAAATTATAAAGTATTTTAAGTTTATTTTTAAGTTTTTATTTTGATTATATATATATATTTTATTTAAATTTAAAACAGAAAAAAAGAAAATAAAATATTAAATATTACGTGACCTGTCATTTGAACCAGTCCAATTGAACCAGTTCAGGGTATCCATGCGACTCGCATGACCCACCCCCTTAAATCATGCGACTCGCATGAGGGGTCTGACAAGACCACAACCAAACCCTAAAAACGCATTTATTACGGTTATTATTTAATTATTATTATTAAACCCTAATTTGATTTTATTATTATTAATTAAGTTTTTAGTTTAATTAATTTTAACTACTTTTAATTAGTTTTATTATATTTAAAACTTAATACTTTAATATAATTAATATAAAAATAATATTTTAATAAAAATTGTATTTTTTTTTATCACTTTTTATTTCTTTTAATATTTTGTCCCTTTTTAATCGTTGTAGCGTAATATTTGTATTTTTTTAGCTCATTTTTAATTTTAAACTTAGTTTTTGCTATAGTTATTTTTACTCCTAGATTTTTAGGCTTTGCCGTAGAATTCCTCAAGTGCTTTTTCTTTAGACTAAGATTTAGGTGCTTTAGAATTTTGCGACGCCTTTTTAAGTTTTAGTTTCTTTTTAAGTTATTTCCATTTGGGATTTAGTTTTTCCTTGTAAGCTTTAATATTTTTAGAGACCTTTTACTATGTACCAATTATCATTCCAATTAGTAATTTCAATTTGCGATTATAATTTTAAGTTAGTTGTAGTAATAAGGTTAAATTAGTAAAGTATTTTTAAGTTTTTATAAGTTTCTTTTATTTTTCCGTCACCTTTTATTTTTCAACCATTTTTCTTTTTCGACCTTTTGCGACGAACTCTTTTTCTCTCTTATTTCTCGCTATTCTAGTTTTAGGACTTAGAATTTTTTCTACTTCTTATCTAAATTTCTTAAAATAACGAAAATTTATTTTAAGTGGTTAAATTGATAGACATCAAAATTTTCTGGTTCGTAGTAATAGTTGGATTTGTACGTGGACCGGGTTATTGGAGCCAAACAGTCCTCAATTATATTGAGACCAAACGAATCCTGCCCCTCTGCTGCATCTTTTGGCTATTCGAAACGTGGGCAAAATCAGAAAAGTCTATTGATTGGATAACTTATTATAATTTTTCTTTCCTTTTTAAAACTAATAAGATATTCAGTGAATGCACCGAGCAAGACGTTCATCACCTTTTGTACGTTCACCACCTGTAACTCGATCAAGACATCGTTTAACAAATATAACCGCCGTTGATTTTTCTTTAGAATCATCATCCAGTCGACCAAGTACTTCAGTTCAAATTTCCGATAATCCATTTTTTGAACCCAACCTCACAATTGAGAATCCAGAGAATATTCAGGAACGGTTCGTAGATCCTGAACCATTAAACTTTCCTCCGGAACCACCAATCATTCAAACAGAGATTGTTGAGGAACGAACCATTAAAACAGAATCATCTAGTGATACCGATTCAACAAATTCAATTATGGAGAATCTGGAACCTTTAAGTATGGAAGACCGAATGAGAGCTAAACGCACTGGCCAAGGTCACGCAATTACTCATCCAGACATTAATGCGCCAGATTATGAAATCAAAGGACAAATTTTACACATGGTGACTAATCAATGCCAATTTAGTGGTGCGCCGAAGGAAGATCCAAATGAACATCTACGTACCTTTAATAGGATCTGCACACTATTTAAAATCCGAGAAGTAGAGGATGAACAGATATATCTCATGTTATTTCCCTGGACTTTAAAGGGAGAAGCCAAAGATTGGTTGGAATCGTTACCTGAAGGGGCGATTGATACATGGGATGTTTTAATTGACAAATTTCTTAAACAATTCTTTCCTGCATCTAAAGCCGTAAGACTTCAAGCAGAAATTGTTACGTTCACACAAAAGCCAAATGAAACTCTATATGAGGCGTGGACAAGATATGGAAAGTTGTTAAGAGGATGTCCGCAACATGGTTTAGACACCTGTCAAATAGTACAAATATTCTACCAAGGATGCGACATCACTACAAGAAAAGACATAGATATAGCAGCTGGTGGTTCTATTATGAAGAAAACCGAAACTGATGCTTACAAAATTATTGATAACACTGCTTCCCACTCACATGAGTGGCACCAAGAAAAAGACATCATTAGATCATCTAAAGCAGCTAGAGCCGATTCTAGCCATGACTTAGATTCCATTTCGGCAAAGATAGATGCTTTCGAGAGACGAATGGAAAAGATGACTAAGGATATTCACTCAATACGAATTAGTTGTGAGCAGTGTGGAGGACCACATTTAACAAAAGATTGTCTCAGTATTGAATTAACAATGGAACAAAGAGAGAATATTTCATACATAAATCAAAGGCCTGGAAATAATTATCAGAATAATTATCAACCGCCAAGACCGATTTACAATCAAAACCAGAATTATAACCGAAATATTCCATACAACAACCAACAAGGTCCTAGCAATCAACAAGTATCCAATAATACTTACAATCAGCAAAGACCGAATTTTCAAAACAAACCACCACAACAAACCGATGATAAAAAGCCGAATTTAGAAGATATGATGACGAAGCTAGTTGAAACTCAAACACAGTTTTTCACATCTCAAAAACAAACCAATGAACAAAATGCTCAAGCATTTAGAAATCAACAAGCTTCTATTCAAAATCTGGAACAAGAAGTAAGTAACCTAGCAAGGTTAATAGGTGAAAGAAAATCGGGAAGTTTACCTAGTGATACAAATGCTAACCCCCGGAATGAAATAGCTAAAGCTATTACCACAAGAAGTGGTACAACACTTAAACCACCTGAAATACCTGTAACTTCTGATGAAACTATTCCTACTCCACAAGAACCACAACCTGATCAAGATAAGGAAAAAGAACCGGTAGTTGAAAAGGTTAATGAAGATAACACAGTTAAGGATAAACCTTATGTTAAACCGTACCAACCACCACTTCCTTACCCGAGTAAAATGAAGAAGGAAAAACTTGAAGCCGAGCAATCCAAATTCTTGGATATGTTTAAACAGATAAATGTAAATCTTCCTTTCATTGATGTGATTTCAGGACTGCCAAGATATGCTAAATTCTTGAAAGATCTAATCACGAATAGAAAGAAAATGGAAGAACTCTCGGCTGTTACTATGAATGCTAATTGTTCAGCAGTGCTGTTGAATAAGATACCAGAAAAATTATCTGATCCAGGAAGTTTCACAATTCCATGTTTTCTGGGTAGTCTTAGTTCAATAGAAGCATTGGCAGACTTAGGTGCTAGTATAAATCTAATGCCGTATTCACTATACGCTAAACTAGACCTTGGAGAATTGAAACCAACCAGAATAAGCATACAACTAGCCGATAGATCAATAAAATATCCTAGAGGGATAATGGAGAACATGCTAGTTAAAGTTGGTACTTTAGTATTTCCAGTAGACTTTGTTGTTCTGGACATGGAAGAAGATTCTCAAGTTCCTCTCATATTAGGAAGACCATTCTTAAACACGGCTAAAGCAATGATAGACGTGTTCGGTAAGAAACTGACCCTAAGTATAGAGGATGAGAGTGTTACCTTTTCAGTTGATAGAGCAATGCAACAACCGCAATCTGCAGATGATACATGTTATTATATTCAAACTATAGATGCACATGCAGAATTGTTAGAAGAATTTCCAGAATTACAAGGAACAGGAGAATGTTCTTTAGGAGAAGTTAATGAACCAATTGATGAAGCTGAAATGTTAGCTACACTTATAGCTAATGGATATGAACCAACAACAGAAGAAATTCAAATGCTAAAAGAAGAAGACAGATATCGATATAAATCATCGATAGAAGAACCTCCGAAATTAGAGTTAAAGCCACTTCCAAACCATTTGGAATACGCTTATTTACATGGTGAATCTGAATTACCTGTAATAATATCGTCTTCTCTTACTGAAAATGAGAAATCACAACTCATTTCTGTGTTGAAAGCTCATAAACCAGCCATTGCATGGAAGATTCATGATATTAAAGGAATAAGTCCTTCGTATTGCACACATAAAATCCTTATGGAAGAAGGTCATAAAACGTATGTGCAACGCCAACGAAGACTAAATCCTAATATGCAAGATGTAGTTAAGAAAGAGATTATTAAACTGCTAGATGCAGGTTTGATATATCCAATTTCTGATAGTCCATGGGTAAGCCCAGTTCAATGCGTGCCTAAGAAGGGTGGCATGACTGTCATCACAAATGAGAAAAATGAGCTTATTCCTACTAGGACTGTAACAGGATGGCGTGTATGTATTGATTATAGAAAATTAAATGACGCCACCAGAAAAGATCACTTTCCCTTACCTTTCATAGATCAAATGTTGGAAAGATTAGCCGGAAATAGTTACTATTGTTTTCTAGATGGATTTTCCGGATATTTTCAAATTCCAATAGCACCCGAAGATCAAGAAAAAACCACATTCACGTGCCCTTATGGTACTTTTGCTTACAAAAGAATGCCATTTGGACTTTGTAACGCCCCTGCAACCTTTCAAATGTGTATGATGGCGATTTTTCACGACATGATAGAAGAATGCATGGAAGTTTTCATGGATGACTTTTCAGTCTTCGGTGATACATTTAAATCATGTCTAGTTAACCTGGAACGAATGCTAATTAGATGCGAAAAATCAAATCTAGTACTTAATTGGGAGAAATGCCATTTCATGGTTAAAGAAGGCATCGTTCTTGGACATAAAATTTCAAAAGAAGGAATTGAAGTGGATAGAGCTAAAGTAGATGTAATTGCTAAACTTCCACATCCCACCAATGTTAGAGGAGTTAGGAGTTTTCTAGGGCATGCCGGTTTTTACCGACGTTTCATAAAAGATTTTTCTAAAATTGCCACTCCTATGAATAAACTCCTAGAAAAGGATGCGCCATTCATCTTTTCAGATGAGTGTATCAAATCTTTTAATATTCTTAAAGAAAAACTCACTAATGCACCGATCATGATAACACCAAATTGGAATCTACCATTTGAACTAATGTGCGATGCAAGTGATTTTGCAATGGGAGCCGTTTTAGGACAAAGGATTGAAAAACGATTTCAACCTATATATTATGCTAGTAAGACATTACAAGGAGCACAAACGAACTATACAACTACTGAAAAAGAACTCCTTGCTATTGTCTTTGCTTTTGACAAATTTCGATCATATCTCGTTCTAGCAAAAACGGTGGTCTATACCGACCATTCTGCTCTTAGATACCTATTTTCAAAACAAGATGCTAAACCAAGATTAATCCGTTGGATCTTACTCTTACAAGAGTTTGATATTGAAATCCGAGATAAAAAGGGAGCAGAAAATCTCGCCGCTGATCATCTTTCTCGTCTTGAAAATCCCGAATTAGAAGTTCTGAATGAATCGGCCATACAAGACAACTTTCCTGATGAATATCTATTGAAGATATATTTTAAAGAAATCCCATGGTTTGCAGACTATGCAAACTACTTAGTTTGTGGATTCCTTGAAAAAGGATTATCGTACCAAAGACGAAAGAAATTCTTCAGTGATATAAAACACTATTTCTGGGAAGATCCACATCTGTTTAAAAGTTGTCCCGATGGAATAATACGCCGATGTGTATTTGGAGATGAAGCTAGTAAAATTTTAAACCATTGTCACACAGGACCAACAGGAGGGCATTATGGGCCTCAACTAACAGCAAGAAAAGTTTATGAAGCTGGATTCTATTGGCCTACAATTTACAAAGACGCACACCTTCTTTGCAAATCCTGTGATGCATGTCAAAGGGCCGGAAAATTAAGTCAACGTGATGAAATGCCACAAAATGTCATCCAAGTATGTGAAGTATTTGACATTTGGGGTATTGACTTTATGGGTCCATTTCCAAAATCTCATAATAATCTATATATACTCGTAGCCATTGATTATGTATCTAAATGGGCGGAAGCACAAGCTCTCCCAACTAACGATGCACGAGTTGTAGTCAACTTTTTAAAACGTCTTTTTGCAAGGTTTGGAACACCGAAAGCTTTAATAAGTGATCGGGGTACTCATTTCTGTAATAATCAACTTGAGAAAGTTCTTAAAAGATATGGAGTAACTCATAAAATCTCCACCGCATATCATCCACAAACAAGTGGACAAGTTGAAAATACCAACCGAGCTTTAAAACGTATTCTAGAGAAAACCGTAGGATCAAATCCGAAGGAATGGTCCATTAAATTGGAGGATGCACTCTGGGCTTTTAGAACAGCCTACAAAACTCCAATTGGAACCACACCTTTTAGACTTGTTTATGGAAAAGCATGTCATCTTCCAGTAGAAATTGAACACAAAGCATTTTGGGCTTTGAAAACATGTAATCTTGATTTACATGAAGCCGGACGTCTACGATTAAGTCAACTAAACGAATTAGAAGAATTAAGACATGAAGCATACGAAAATTCATTAATCTATAAAGAAAGAACGAAGAAATGGCATGATAAAAGAATCAGAAGTTCAAAAGAATTTATAGAAGGAGACAGAGTTCTTCTTTTCAATTCACGATTCAAGCTATTTCCTGGAAAATTGAAATCAAGATGGTCTGGACCATTCATAGTCAAAAGAGTTTTCCCATACGGAACGATAGAATTAATAAATTCAAATGGGATTGAATTTAAAGTTAATGGTCACAGAGTTAAACATTACATACATGGTCCGATGGAAGTCGACAACGAAGTTAATCACAATTTCGACACCACAGCTAACTAAGTGTGGGGAGAATCAAGTCTTTAAAGGATAATATGTATTTCTGTTAGAGTTAGATTGTCTGTTTTCGTGTAGTTCTCGAAAATGGAACACGTATGGTCTTTCCCTAGCAGACCCTAAAGAACTAGTCTTCTCCCCCCATTCTGAATTTTTATTTTTTATAGGTTTTTACAAAATGAAGACTGCCTGTGAACTAAACCATGGTCTAATGCTACACGCTTTGATCACTAAAAGAAATAATGACATACTACCGAGCGAATTAGTATCAGTAATCAGAGAAAGAATGGACGGAGTTAGAAAAGGATCCAGATGCGAAGATAATAAGTTACAATTTGGTAAAGGAAAATCAAAATCCGCAGCGAAAAGAAGAGTACGACACCTAGAAAGATGTCACAAATGCGGAAAATGGTCACATGGAGGTAAATGTTCAAATAATCAAACCTATTCAAATACCGAATTTGTTACTTTATGCAGAGACGGACCGTTCATATGTTTAGAAGAAAAGACAATGAATGCTCGAGGTTACGCCTATGCAGCCATGGAAAACCAATTAAACCGACTATCTTATGAATATAATAGATCATATAACTAAGAAATCTATTTCACAGGTATGTATGTACAGTTTTTATTTTTATTTTTATTTTTAACCTTTTGATAATAAACGCTAATTTTTTCGCTAAAAAGTATTAAATTGGTATTAAATAAAATTAGGTTTGGCGACCGAAATTATTGATATCATTCAAAAATTTATTACATTACTGCGAAATTTAACGTTTATTCTTAAGGTATAAATATCTTTAATCAATCAACCCAAAATATTTCAAAAATTCGTCATGAGTTAAATTAGGTCTTGGAACCGAAATTACTTTACCGAAAAGAGGGGCGCATATTTTTGATAATATTTGATTGATTAAAGTGGGATAAAAAGACAAAAAGATTTTTAAATTTATTTTTACCATGTTTTTAAAATTAATATTTAAATCTTAAGTTAATATTGTAAACTTTGTAAAAACAATATATTTAAAATTGTAAATATTTGAAAAATTAATATAAGTTTGGTATGAATTTATAATATGAATTTTTAAAATTAAGTTTGGTGTGAATTTTTAAAAAAATATGAATTTTTAATTTTATGCATTTCAAATTTTGAGTTTGGTGTGAATTTTTAATATTAATTTTGAATTTTATATTTAAGTTGTGTGAATTTAAAAACAAAAATTTACTTTATCTCATTAAGTTAAGAATATGATTTTTAAAATTCGTCGTAAGTTGAAGACTAGGTCTTTGAACCGAAATTACTTTACCCGAGGGAGGGACGAGAACTTTTATTATCATTCTTTTTAATCTTATTGATTTAAAGTATGCCAAAAAAATTAGAAAATCCAAAAATCTAAGCTTTTAAAACAATCGCTTGAAAATGACAAATTTTAAAATTTTGTCGAGGGACGGACTAGGGCATAGTCCCGAAACGACCTCGTCTTAAAAAGAAACAAAATTTTTAAAATTTTATTAAATTTTATGTTTTAAAAGTATAAGTTTTTTTTTATAAAAAAAAAAAAAAAAAAAAAAAATTACCTGGAAAATACCCCCATGCGACTCGCATGGGGGTAGGCTCTAAATCATGCGACTCGCATGGATAAAGAAAACAGGTCAGGATCATTTATCCAGCAAATCTGCTCTGTTTCTCACAATAACACACATACACAAACACGAAAACTCTCCAAAACACTCTCAAAAATTCATCATTTTTCACCAAATTTCTTGCAAAACTTCACAACAATCATGCCTAGATTCAGTAGTCTCAACCCCTTCAGGAGAAAGGTAAAGATTTCACCCCTAATCTCTTTAAATTCGAATTTTTGTGTTCTTGAGCTAGAAAATTTATATTTTGATTTTGTTAAATTTAGGTGTAATTAGAGCTAAATTGTTGTTATATTATGCATGTATATCCTAGATAGAAGCTATTTAACATGAATTGAAGCTAAAAACTTCAAATTTTTAAGAATCTAGGGTTTGTGTTCTTGAGCAATTTGGGGCTTTTTGATATAAACAGGTTATGGCCGATTTTTGTCATGAATTGTTGCTCAATTAAGTAGTGTAACATGTTTAGGTAGTTAATTGATCCAAACTTTGAGCCTAAACATGTTTTTGAGAATTAAAGTGGACTTTTTAAGTCTAAAAATTCATGAACTTGGATAATTTGATATAAAGGCCATTTGAAACTTGTTTCATTGCTAGTAGTGATTATTTTGGCATGTTATTTGAGATAAATGCTTATGAACTTGATGTACATTTTTCGTATATGCTTATTTGACAAAGTGTAGACTTGACAAAAATATGAAAATGAGCACTAGTTGATTTGAATGCAATGTAACAAGTGTTTAATTGTTATAATAATTATTGTTGACATGTTTAAGAGTTTAAATGTGATAAAACATTGTACACATTTTCGTATGTAAAAGTATATAATTGTTATTGTTAAGAAAATGTGTATAAAATGTGTTATGAATTGAACATGTCATCATAATTGTTTCAAGTTATTATTTTGCTAACACTAATGCATATTTGGATGCACAATTTTTGTGTTTAATGTGTTTTACAGAGAGCCGATACTGGAGGTTCAGGAGCATCATCATCCAGGCAACCAGAGCCTGAACCGGAAATGTTTTATGAACAAGAACAACCTATGCAACAAGAAGAAGAAGAACAGGAGGAGCAACATATTCCATATCACGATCAAGATCAATTATTCATGAATCAGTTTCGTCAATTCGCTCCACATCAAATGATTCTGAGCTTAGACATTAATGAAGATCAGTTACACCCAAATCTAAGATTTGATCGATGTTGGATAGAGTATCCAGATTATCAAAAGAACATGCACATTCTCTACTTTAAGGTTGTTGAAATGCCAAGGGCAATTGACTGGGTACCTTTGGAAACAGTTGACCTTGCCGAACCGATTCGGGAATTATTGGTGCAAAGGTATGGTAATTCTCAGTTTAACGATTGGATGCGCCTATTTTCCATTCGTAGAACCATATATAGGGAATGGTGTATAGAATTACTTAGTACTATTAAGTTAAACAGTGATGTTAGGAGGATAGATGATAGAAGCTTTATTAGATTTCTGTTAGGTGGACGAATGTACAGAATGTCCATGATAGATTTAGCTAGGGCCTTACAGATTTACACCCCTGCTGAACTTCTGAGCCCCGACTGTAATAGCCTGATTGCCCAAGGAGAAAGGGTAGATAGGAAATTTGATATTAACGCTGTCTGGAGGCGTATGTCCCACTTTAATGAATTTCACGCCAGTGGAAATCATACATACTTAGATATAGACAGAGCTGAACTCCGGGTGATTCATAGATTCTTAGCAAACACAATTACACAAAGGGGAAGAAATAAGGAGAAATTGACCGTAAACGATTTGTTCTACCTCAAGTGTATTAGAGACCCGAGGAGTTTCGTTAACATTCCCTATTGTGTTGGTTATTATCTCGCTAATGTAGTTTCGGGGATGAAATCGGGGAGTATTATAGGTGGTGGTATTTTCATTACTCTCATTGGAGAGTATTTAGGTGTGGATAAGCACCAAGGGGGTCCAATGAACGAAATAGAGGACGGAGGTGAAACTATAAGTTCAAACCTTTATCACGGTGCAAGGGTATTATTGATGAGACGTGGTCGGGTATATCGATATGAGGGACCTCAGCGACAGGTAGAAAGAGGTTCGGATGATGAAATGGAAGAGGCGAACAACATTATAGGAGTTGTTCGGGAGACTGCTCTTGATTTAGGCGTTCGTATGGAGGATGAATACATGACGAACTATGATAGGCATATGCAGTACGAGGCATGGCAACGTCGGAATGACTACGAGCATTCCCGGCAACGAGAGCATGGCCGATGGGATTATCATCAGCGCCAAATTATAAGCCAGTTGCAGCCTGGCGAGATGTATTATCCGACCCGACCCGCAAACTATCCCGCACATCAGCCAGAAATGAGACCACCCTATGATTCATATGATTATGACGCAGCATACCAGTTCACCTATAATCAGCCATGGAACCCGGACGCGAACATGAATTGGGATCCATATCCTAATTTTCCTCCTAACCCACCTCCTGATCAGTAGAGATAAGTTGGTAATTTTTATTTTTATTTTAAACACTTAACATTTTATTACGTTTATGTAATGTTTGATATTCTTATTATTATTGTGTACTAATATTTTTCTTATAGTTTGAAAGTGGGATGCCAAAGTTCCATTTCAAATTGCATGTATGATTATATTTGTATTGTATGTATTCTCTTTTATGCACAAAACAGGGTAAAACAACGCGTTTTGAAAGACTGGCATTAAGTTCAGCAAAAGCAAGTAATTTTGACGACAATGATGAAAAATGTATGTGAAATAACAACAAGACGGAATGAACAAATGACGTGCACCATTTATCATTCAGCAAACAAACGCCAATATATTTGGAAACTTTGGTAAAAATTTAATCATTTTCACACAAATCACCCTCAATAATTTAAATTGTTACTGATTTCTTGCAAATGAGGGCATTGCAAGATCTTAAGTGTGGGAAGGGGTTAAATTCTTTCGGATTTTAAAATTTTTATATTAAACACTTGGTTACCATTAAAAATACTAGTAAATCAGTAGTTGTATTAGAATCTAGTGCTCTCTGATAAAAAAAGAACAGCCCTAGTCTTATATACTAACTACCCAATTCTAGTAAAATTTTTCAAAATTTTCAATTAAATGAACTCAAAATCATGTTTATACATATTTATGAACGATAAAACTAGGTTTTAACACCGAAATTATTGTTACCTCGGAAAGGACATAAATTGAGAAACAAACTAAAATGTTAAAATTCATTTAAAATGGAATAGAGGATGATAAAAAGGAAAATAAAAGCCAAGTGTGGGAAAATTTACCAAGTTATTTTAAACATATGTCACATATATCTTTAACAAATAACTGAAAATACTTTTGCTTTGGACTAAACTAAACTGTTTTACCCGATAAAAGAAAAGAAGAGATGAATCTACACGATGAATCAATTCCATCATTTAAAAGGAAGTAAAGTCTTCCGAAAAAGACACGCGCTTCTTGATTTAGGTCATGAAGTTGTCGTCCAGACCAGCTGTAGGTTGACGAAAAATCTAGAAAAGTCATCACTAAAATCAGCAGGAAATCCACGGACCTCAGCATTAAACAGGGTCACTAAGTGGTCAGATTTATCCTAACCATGAGAAGGATTTATCACGTACAATGGGGAGGCACCGTGCAAATTAGCTGGATAAGACTAATGAATCAGATCCCCAGAAAGGATAATCTCCTTAAAAGATCAAAAATCAGCTTTTAAGCCTGATATTACTCAATCCTTGAGATTGACTTTAAAGATTGAGAATTACAAACTCATGGAATTCAATGATATCTAAACTCGAGCTTGAACGAGAAAATATTTTGATCAAAAATACAAACCGATTTGTTTTCTGAAAACCCATTTTCAATGCGTTCATTACCATTGAACGTAAAATCCTAAGAAATTCACCTGGAATTCATTAGGTCACCTGAACCAAATCGGGTGTCAACCGTAAGAACGGTGGTTGCATAGCATGGTCGAAGACAGGACCTTGTGCCAGACCGAAAAATCATAGGATGATCTTTACTATTGCTCCTACCAAGGATAGTTCTAGCATCCGACACGTTAAAAAGACCATAACCAAATGCATGTCATTAGACATTGCCTTAACAGTTTCTTGTTCATCGCTTTCCTTTACAACCGGACGGTAGTTTGCCGAAAGGTAATATACGGAACAAGTAAACTGGACGTGTTGCTTTCCTAATACAAGGTTAGCAAGTGGGTGACACAAAACCGCAAGTTTTGAGCTAAAATTTTCAAATCTGAAACCCACCAAACCCACAAAAATATTTTGCAAACACCGGTAAAGGGTTATTCCGGAAAACTTATCTAGGGTAAAAACTAGATTTAATTTTCAAAAGATCAAATGTTTTCATAAAGATCCAATTTCCTTAATGGATCTAAATTTTTATAGTCATGTGGGACTGTAAACCACATCGTTACTACCATTGTTCATACCGCCGTATTGAAGTCACTGATGTACAAAGTGTGAAGAATAAAGAAGTGATTCAAGTGTTTCAAGACTGTATTGCTTGAGGACAAGCAACGCTCAAGTGTGGGGATATTGATAAGGCTAAAAAGGAACATATATTTTATAGCATTATTCCCCAAGAAAGACAAGATTTTAGTTGGTATTGTTCGATTTACAAGCAATATTCGTTTAAATATTAAAAAGTGAAGACAAAAGGCAGATTCAACAAATTGAAGACAAAAAGGTCCAAAGAGCTAAAAAGTACAAGATACAACTAAAAAGGTTCAAAATATTGATGAGGAACGTCTCAAAATGACAAGAGTACAAGTTACAAGACGCAAAGTACACGATATAAAATAATACGCGAAGACGTCCGAAAATCCGGGACCGGGACCTGAGCCAAGAAGAAACGCCCGACGCAACGGACCAAAAATATCTAGTCTACTATGCACAAGAATATAATATAATATATATATAATTATATATAATTATATATTATATTATATATATTATTATTATATTACGTCGGCAAGAAGAAAACAAATCAATTTGGCTGGATCCAGGGTGGCCATGCGACTCGCATGGCCAGAGGCACAAATCCATGCGAGTCGCATGGAGTGAAATTGCTGGTCAGGTCCTATATAAAGCCAGTTTTCTGCCGAGTTTTAGACATAATTTTAATCTCTCTCAATATATACGATATATATATATATAATTTATATTTTAATTTTAATTTTAATTTTAAATCCTAATAATAAGGGTATGTTAGCGAATGTTGTAAGGGTGTAAGTCGAAATTCTGTCCGTGTAACGCTACGCTATTTTTAATCATTGTAAGTTATGTTCAACCTTTTTATATTAATGTCTCGTAGCTAAGTTATTATTATGCTTATTTAAAACGAAGTAATCATGATGTTGGGCTAATTACTAAAATTGGGTAATTGGGCTTTGTACCATAATTGGGGTTTGGACAAAAGAACGACACTTGTGGAAATTAGACTATGGGCTATTAATGGGCTTTATATTTGTTTAACTAAATGAAAGTTTGTTAATGTTAATATAAAGATTTACAATTGGGCGTCCCTATAAATTACCATATACACTCGATCGGACACGATGGGCGGGGTATTTATATGTACGAATAATCGTTCATTTAACCGGACACGGGAATGGATTAATAGCCACTAGAATAATTAAAACAGGGGTGAAATTACATTCAAGGGTAATTGGTGTAATTGTTAACAAAGTAGTAAAACCTTGGTTTACACGCAGTCGATAACCTGGTGTATTCATTAAACAAAGTATTAAAACCTTGTTACAATTCGAATCCCCAATTAGTTGGAATATTTAACTTCGGGTATAATAATAATTTGACAAGGACACTTGCAATTTATATTTATGACTGATGGACTGTTATGGACAAAAACCAGACGGACATATTGAATAATCCAGGACAAAGAACAATTAACCCATGGGCATAAAACTAAAATCAACACGTCAAACATCATGATTACGGAAGTTTAAATAAGCATAATTCTTTTATTTCATATTTAATTTCCTTTATTTTATATTTAATTGCACTTCTAATTATCGCATTTTTATTTATTGTTATTTAATCGCACTTTTAATTATCGTACTTTTTAATTATCGCAATTTTATTTTCTCGCATTTTTATTATTCGCAATTTCATTATCGTTATTTACTTTACGCTTTAATTTAAGTTTTGTATTTATTTTATATTTTACATTAGGTTTTAACTGCGACTAAAATCTTAAAATCGACAAACCGGTCATTAAACGGTAAAAACCCCCCTTTATAATAATAATATTACTTATATATATGTTTGTATTTTTATAAACTAATATAGCGTTGAGCTTTGTTTAAAGATTTCCCTGTGGAACGAACCGGACTTACTAAAAACTACACTACTGTACGATTAGGTACACTGCCTATAAGTGTTGTAGCAAGGTTTAAGTATATCCATTCTATAAATAAATAAATATCTTGTGTAAAATTGTATCGTATTTAATAGTGTTTTCTGCTAAAATTAATAACTATTTTATATACCCCTCGCTTCACATCAAGTATTTTTGTTGAATCTGCCTTTTGTCTTCACTTTTTAATATTTAAACGAATATTGCTTGTAAATCGAACAATACCAACTAAAATCTTGTCTTTCTTGGGGAATAATGCTATAAAATATATGTTCCTTTTTAGCCTTATCAATATCCCCACACTTGAGCGTTGCTTGTCCTCAAGCAATACAGTCTTGAAACACTTGAATCACTTCTTTATTCTTCACACTTTGTACATCAGTGACTTCAATACGGCGGTATGAACAATGGTAGTAACGATGTGGTTTACAGTCCCACATGACTATAAAAATTTAGATCCATTAAGGAAATTGGATCTTTATGAAAACATTTGATCTTTTGAAAATTAAATCTAGTTTTTACCCTAGATAAGTTTTCCGGAATAACCCTTTACCGGTGTTTGCAAAATATTTTTGTGGGTTTGGTGGGTTTCAGATTTGAAAATTTTAGCTCAAAACTTGCGGTTTTGTGTCACCCACTTGCTAACCTTGTATTAGGAAAGCAACACGTCCAGTTTACTTGTTCCGTATATTACCTTTCGGCAAACTACCGTCCGGTTGTAAAGGAAAGCGATGAACAAGAAACTGTTAAGGCAATGTCTAATGACATGCATTTAGTTATGGTCTTTTTAACGTGTCGGATGCTAGAACTATCCTTGGTAGGAGCAATAGTAAAGATCATCCTATGATTTTTCGGTCTGGCACAAGGTCCTGTCTTCGACCATGCTATGCAACCACCGTTCTTACGGTTGACACCCGATTTGGTTCAGGTGACCTAATGAATTCCAGGTGAATTTCTTAGGATTTTACGTTCAATGGTAATGAACGCATTGAAAATGGGTTTTCAGAAAACAAATCGGTTTGTATTTTTGATCAAAATATTTTCTCGTTCAAGCTCGAGTTTAGATATCATTGAATTCCATGAGTTTGTAATTCTCAATCTTTAAAGTCAATCTCAAGGATTGAGTAATATCAGGCTTAAAAGCTGATTTTTGATCTTTTAAGGAGATTATCCTTTCTGGGGATCTGATTCATTAGTCTTATCCAGCTAATTTGCACGGTGCCTCCCCATTGTACGAGATAAATCCTTCTCATGGTTAGGATAAATCTGACCACTTGGCGACCCTGTTTAATGCTGAGGTCCGTGGATTTCCTGCTGATTTTAGTGATGACTTTTCTAGATTTTTCGTCAACCTACAGCTGGTCTGGACGACAACTTCATGACCTAAATCAAGAAGCGCGTGTCTTTTTCGGAAGACTTTACTTCCTTTTAAATGATGGAATTGATTCATCGTGTAGATTCATCTCTTCTTTTCTTTTATCGGGTAAAACAGTTTAGTTTAGTCCAAAGCAAAAGTATTTTCAGTTATTTGTTACAGATATATGTGACATATGTTTAAAATAACTTGGTAAATTTTCCCACACTTGGCTTTTATTTTCCTTTTTATCGTCCTCTATTCCATTTTAAATGAATTTTAACATTTTAGTTTGTTTCTCAATTTATGTCCTTTCCGAGGTAACAATAATTTCGGTGTTAAAACCTAGTTTTATCGTTCATAAATATGTATAAACATGATTTTGAGTTCATTTAATTGAAAATTTTGAAAAATTTTACTAGAATTGGGTAGTTAGTATATAAGACTAGGGCTGTTCTTTTTTTATCAGAGAGCACTAGATTCTAATACAACTACTGATTTACTAGTATTTTTAATGGTAACCAAGTGTTTAATATAAAAATTTTAAAATCCGAAAGAATTTAACCCCGGTTCCGATGCCGGGAAGAATTTAACCCCGGCAGCGGCGCCAAAAATACTTGATGTGAAGCGAGGGGTATATAAAATAGTTATTAATTTTAGCAGAAAACACTATTAAATACGATACAATTTTACACAAGATATTTATTTATTTATAGAATGGATATACTTAAACCTTGCTACAACACTTATAGGCAGTGTACCTAATCGTACAGTAGTGTAGTTTTTAGTAAGTCCGGTTCGTTCCACAGGGAAATCTTTAAACAAAGCTCAACGCTATATTAGTTTATAAAAATACAAACATATATATAAGTAATATTATTATTATAAAGGGGGGTTTTTACCGTTTAATGACCGGTTTGTCGATTTTAAGATTTTAGTCGCAGTTAAAACCTAATGTAAAATATAAAATAAATACAAAACTTAAATTAAAGCGTAAAGTAAATAACGATAATGAAATTGCGAATAATAAAAATGCGAGAAAATAAAATTGCGATAATTAAAAAGTACGATAATTAAAAGTGCGATTAAATAACAATAAATAAAAATGCGATAATTAGAAGTGCAATTAAATATAAAATAAAGGAAATTAAATATGAAATAAAAGAATTATGCTTATTTAAACTTCCGTAATCATGATGTTTGACGTGTTGATTTTAGTTTTATGCCCATGGGTTAATTGTTCTTTGTCCTGGATTATTCAATATGTCCGTCTGGTTTTTGTCCATAACAGTCCATCAGTCATAAATATAAATTGCAAGTGTCCTTGTCAAATTATTATTATACCCGAAGTTAAATATTCCAACTAATTGGGGATTCGAATTGTAACAAGGTTTTAATACTTTGTTTAATGAATACACCAGGTTATCGACTGCGTGTAAACCAAGGTTTTACTACTTTGTTAACAATTACACCAATTACCCTTGAATGTAATTTCACCCCTGTTTTAATTATTCTAGTGGCTATTAATCCATTCCCGTGTCCGGTTAAATGAACGATTATTCGTACATATAAATACCCCGCCCATCGTGTCCGATCAAGTGTATATGGTAATTTATAGGGACGCCCAATTGTAAATCTTTATATTAACATTAACAAACTTTCATTTAGTTAAACAAATATAAAGCCCATTAATAGCCCATAGTCTAATTTCCACAAGTGTCGTTCTTTTGTCCAAACCCCAATTATGGTACAAAGCCCAATTACCCAATTTTAGTAATTAGCCCAACATCATGATTACTTCGTTTTAAATAAGCATAATAATAACTTAGCTACGAGACATTAATATAAAAAGGTTGAACATAACTTACAATGATTAAAAATAGCGTAGCGTTACACGGACAGAATTTCGACTTACACCCTTACAACATTCGCTAACATACCCTTATTATTAGGATTTAAAATTAAAATTAAAATTAAAATATAAATTATATATATATATATCGTATATATTGAGAGAGATTAAAATTATGTCTAAAACTCGGCAGAAAACTGGCTTTATATAGGACCTGACCAGCAATTTCACTCCATGCGACTCGCATGGATTTGTGCCTCTGGCCATGCGAGTCGCATGGCCACCCTGGATCCAGCCAAATTGATTTGTTTTCTTCTTGCCGACGTAATATAATAATAATATATATAATATAATATATAATTATATATAATTATATATATATTATATTATATTCTTGTGCATAGTAGACTAGATATTTTTGGTCCGTTGCGTCGGGCGTTTCTTCTTGGCTCAGGTCCCGGTCCCGGATTTTCGGACGTCTTCGCGTATTATTTTATATCGTGTACTTTGCGTCTTGTAACTTGTACTCTTGTCATTTTGAGACGTTCCTCATCAATATTTTGAACCTTTTTAGTTGTATCTTGTACTTTTTAGCTCTTTGGACCTTTTTGTCTTCAATTTGTTGAATCTGCCTTTTGTCTTCACTTTTTAATATTTAAACGAATATTGCTTGTAAATCGAACAATACCAACTAAAATCTTGTCTTTCTTGGGGAATAATGCTATAAAATATATGTTCCTTTTTAGCCTTATCATATACAATGTTTCGACCTATCATGTCGACTCATCTATATATAGTTCGGAACAACCATAGACACTCTATATGTGAATGTTGGAGTTAGCTATACAGGGTTGAGGTTGATTCCAAAATATATATAGTTTGAGTTGTGATCAATACTGAGATACGTATACACTGGGTCGTGGATTGATTCAAGATAATATTTATCGATTTATTTCTGTACATCTAACTGTGGACAACTAGTTGTAGGTTACTAACGAGGACAGCTGACTTAATAAACTTAAAACATCAAAATATATTAAAAGTGTTGTAAATATATTTTGAACATACTTTGATATATATGTATATATTGTTATAGGTTCGTGAATCAAACAGTGGCCAAGTCTTACTTTCCGACGAAGTAAAAATCTGTAAAAGTGAGTTATAGTCCCACTTTTAAAATCTAATATTTTTGGGATGAGAATACATGCAGGTTTTATAAATGATTTACAAAATAGACACAAGTACGTGAAACTACATTCTATGGTTGAATTATCGAAATCGAATATGCCCCTTTTTATTAAGTCTGGTAATCTAGGAATTGGGGAACAGACACCCTAATTGACGCGAATCCTAAAGATAGATCTATTGGGCCTAACAAACCCCATCCAAAGTACTGGATGCTTTAGTACTTCAAAATTTATATCATATCCGAAGGGTGTCCCGGAATGATGGGGATATTCTTATATATGCATCTTGTTAATTTCGGTTACTAGGTGTTCACCATATGAATGTTTTTTATCTCTATGTATGGGATGTGTATTGAAATATGAAATCTTGTGGTCTATTGTTACGATTTGATATATATAGGTTAAACCTATAACTCACCAACATTTTTGTTGACGTTTAAAGCATGTTTATTCTCAGGTGAATACTAAGAGCTTCCGCTGTTGCATACTAAAATAAGGACAAGATTTGGAGTCCATGTTTGTATGATATTGTGTAAAAACTGCATTCAAGAAACTGATTTCGATGTAACATATTTGTATTGTAAACCATTATGTAATGGTCGTGTGTAAACAGGATATTTTAGATTATCATTATTTGATAATCTACGTAAAGCTTTTTAAACCTTTATTTATGAAATAAAGGTTATGGTTTGTTTTAAAAATGAATGCAGTCTTTGAAAAACATCTCATATAGAGGTCAAAACCTCGCAACGAAATCAATTAATATGGAACGTTTTTAATCAATAAGAACGGGACATTTCAGTTGGTATCCGAGCGTTGGTCTTAGAGAACTAGAAAATTTGCATTAGTGTGTCTTATCGAGTTTGTTAGGATGCATTAGTGAGTCTGGACTTCGACCGTGTTTTCTTTAAAAATGATTGCTTAACATTTTTGTTGGAAACTATATATTATTAACATGTATATATTATGTGATATATTAATCTCTTAACATGTTTGATATTGTGTGATAGATGTCTACTTCTAGCACAAATCCCATTGACTCACCTAATAATAACGAAGAGTCGAATATATATTGGACTGATTCACAAGTTCCCGAAGAAGAACCGGAAGAAGAATCAGAACCGGAAGAAGAATCAGAACCGGAAGAGGAGGAACCGGAGGAGGAAATAGAACCGGTGGGGGAAATAATAAAACGGTTAAGTAAAAGAAAATACTCAACCAACCGACCAAGGTTAATTATGGTCAATGGTGTTTCCGCCAAGGAAGCAAAATATTGGGAGGATTACCAATTCTCCGATGAATCGGATTCCGACGAGAATTCCGATGATGTTATAGAAATTACCCCAACTGAATTTAAAAAGGCAAAAGAAAATAATAAGGGAAAGGGCATAAAAATAGAGAAATCTAATTCCATCCTCGATGAACTTTATATGTATCGTCAACCCCCGAAGCCCTTAAGTTGTAACAATGACCCGGGAACCTCTAAACCACCAGGTTTTTCTAAACCGTTGTAGAAAACGACAGCTCGTATTAGGGGAACATCATATATCCCTAGAAACTTGGCAAAACGAACCAAAACCGAAGAAGAAGAAACGAGCGAGTTGGAATAAGATAGTTGTATTCGTGTGGTGTAATATATGTAATATAGTGTGCTTATGCTTTATGATATATGTAAAAATTGCTTGTATTAATAAGTATTTTTTTTATGAATCTAACTCTTGTCTATTTTACAGTATAAAAACACAAAATGGATAGACAACCCAATATTTTAAGAGACCTACCCGGAGACATGATTGATGAAATCTTGTCTAGAGTCGGTCAGAATTCTTCGGCAACTATTTACAGCGAAATCAGTTTGTAAGACATTCGAAGAACGTTCCAAGAATGTCTTGGTTTATAAGAGACTTTCGTTTGAAAGATGGGGGATATCACATTGGGAAACCCATAAGTTACGATGTGTTTACTTTGACGCATATATTGCGGGGAACCCAAATGCTATTTTACGCAACGGGTTAAGAAATTATTTTGACTCAATGTATCCGAATATAGGACTTCATGATTTAGAAAAAACGGCTAACATGCAACATAAAGAAGCATGCTATGCTTACGGGTTAGTAATGTTCGCTTCTCACCAAAGTGAGAAAAAGAACATCGGGCTACAACTATTAAACAAAACGTTCCCATAAGTGACGGAGTCGGTAATTGGGGTAAGAAATGAGGTTTTTAGGTTATTACGAGACTGTTGGTCATTACGTAACCCTCGTCCCTTTGACGACGTTACAACACGCTGTCTTATCAACGGCCATAATGGTTATGTTCCACAAAACCAAGGATGGGAAGTAGTCCTAGTAAAACCAGAATGCATGACTTGTTTCTAGACGTATGAATTACGTGTCTTTATTGCCTTTGCTGAACGACTTGTGTACTAGCTAGAATTATCTTCACAACTATCTGGTATCAAAGTTATTGTGTGCTATATTTCATGCTTTATGTAAAATAAGCGGTATTGTAAGTTTGTAAAATATTGTATAAAAGTTTGAATGCGAAATATTATTATAATCAGTTTTTCATATAGAATTGTAGTAGTTGAATTGTATATTAGCTACTAAGTATGAACTTAACGGGTAGGTACTACCCGAATTTAAAATTATAAAACGCTAATATGAAGAAAAAGCTTTTATAAATTAGTTCATATTATGGTACGAAATACTATTAACTACTCTTAATATTCTGTATGATTAACTTGTTCCATTTGACTATTTTGAAGGAAATGGCACCGACTACTCGACACACCGTGAATATGAATGAAGAGGAATTCCGTACTTTTCTAGCTTCAAACATAGCCGCAGTACAGGTTGCGCTACATACCAACAATAACCTTGGATCTAGCAGTACAGGAAATCGTGTAGGATGCACCTACAAAGAATTCACTGCCTGCAAACCTTTAGAATTTGATGGAACCGAAGGACCGATCGAATTGAAACGGTGGACCGAGAAGGTCGAATCGGTGTTTGCCATAAGTAAGTGTACTGAAGAGGACAAAGTGAAGTACGCTACGCATACCTTCACAGGTTCTGCGTTAACATGGTGGAATACCTATCTAGAGCAAGTGGGACAAGATGATGCGTATGCACTACCGTGGTTAGCATTCAAGCACTTGATGAACGAGAAGTACCGTCCCAGAACTGAGGTCAATAAGCTCAAGACAGAACTTAGAGGGTTACGAACCCAAGGATTTGATATTACCACGTACGAAAGACGATTCACAGAATTGTGCCTATTGTGTCCGGGAGCGTTCGAAGATGAGGAAGAGAAGATCGACGCGTTTGTGAAAGGATTACCGGAAAGAATCCAAGAAGATATAAGTTCACACGAGCCCGCCTCCATACAACAGGCATGTAGAATGGCTCACAAACTAGTGAACCAGATTGAGGAAAGAATTAAAGAACAGACGGCTGAAGAGGCCAATGTGAAGCAAGTCAAAAGAAAGTGGGAGGAAAATGGTGATAAGAATCACCAATACAACAACAACAGAAATTACAATAGTAATCGCAACAATTATCCCAACAATCGCAACATCAATCGCAACTACAACAAACGGCCCAACAACAACAACAACAACAACAACAACAACAACAGCAACTACAACAATCATCCCAACAACAATAACAACCGCAACAACAACAACAATCAGAAGCAGCTATGCCAAAGGTGTGAAAAGTATCACTCGGGGTTCTGCACCAAATTTTGCAACAAGTGTAAAAGAAATGGTCATAGCGCGGCGAAGTGTGAGGCCTATGGACCAGGGGTTAACAGAACTAAAGGAACAAATGGTGTCGGAACGAGTAATGGCGGAGCAAGTAGTGTCAGAGCAAGTTATGCCAATGTAGTTTGTTATAAATGTGGAAAACCGGGCCACATTATTAGAAATTGCCAGAATCAGGAGAACACGAATGGACAAGGCCGCGGAAGAGTTTTCAATATTAATGCGGCAGAGGCACAGGAATACCCGGAGCTTGTTACGGGTACGTTTCTTATTGACAACAAATCTGCTTACGTTTTATTTGATTCGGGTGCGGATAGAAGCTATATGAGTAGAGATTTTTGTGCTAAATTAAGTTGTCCATTGACGCCGTTGGATAGTAAATTTTTACTCGAATTAGCAAACGGTAAATTAATTTCAGCAGATAATATATGCCGGAATCGAGAAATTAAACTGGGTAGCGAAATATTTAAGATTGATTTGATACCAGTAGAGTTAGGGAGTTTTGATATAATAGTTGGCATGGACTAGCTGAAGAAGGTGAAAGCAGAGAT
The DNA here is from genome assembly GCF_046630445.1 of Rutidosis leptorrhynchoides. Classification (NCBI taxonomy): domain Eukaryota; kingdom Viridiplantae; phylum Streptophyta; class Magnoliopsida; order Asterales; family Asteraceae; genus Rutidosis; species Rutidosis leptorrhynchoides. The sequence goes on from NC_092335.1 coordinate 563,180,031, forward strand.
CGTATGTTATAAAAATGCAATTCGCATTGTATGAGAAGAAGGAGAACCCTTAATGGTGTACGGAGAAAAGGGCAACATGAAGCTACATCTTATTAGTAATTTGAAGGCACAAAAACTAATAAGAAAAGGTTGCTATGCTATTATAGCACACGTCGAGAAAGTACAAACTGAAAAAAAGAGCATCAATGATGTTCCCATCGCAAAAGAATTTCCCGATGTATTTCCGAAAGAATTACCGGGACTACCTCCACATCGATCTGTTGAATTTCAAATAGATCTTGTACCAGGAGCTGCACCAATAGCTCGTGCTCCTTATAGCCTCGCACCCAGCGAGATGAAAGAACTGCAAAGCCAACTGCAAGAACTATTAGCACGTGGTTTCATTCAACCAAGCACATCACCATGGGGAGCTCCTGTTTTGTTTGTCAAGAAGAAGGATGGTACATTTAGGTTGTGTATTGACTACAGAGAGTTGAACAAACTTACCATCAAAAACCGTTATCCACTACCGAGAATTGACGACTTATTTGATCAACTACAAGGCTCGGTTTATTTGAAGATCGATTTACGTTCTGGATATCATCAAATGCGAGTAAAGGAGGATGATATTCCAAAAACTGCTTTTAGGACGCGTTATGGTCATTACGAGTTTTTGGTTATGCCGTTTGGATTGACTAACGCGCCAGCTGTGTTCATGGACCTTATGAACCGAGTGTGTGGACCATATCTTGACAAGTTTGTCATTGTTTTCATCGATGACATACTTATTTACTCAAAGAATGATCAAGAGCACGAAGAACATTTGAGAAAAGTGCTAGAAGTATTGAGGAAAGAAAAACTGTACGCTAAGTTTTCAAAGTGTGCATTTTGGTTGAAAGAAGTTCAATTCCTCGGTCACATAGTGAACAAAGAAGGTATCCAGGTGGACCCAGCAAAGATCGAAACCGTTGAAAGGTGGGAAACCCCAAAAACTCTGAAGCATATACGTTAATTTTTAGGATTGGCTGGTTACTACAGAAGATTCATCCAAGATTTCTCCAAAATAGCAAAACCCTTGACTGCATTAACGCATAAAGGGAAGAAATTTGAATGGAAGGATGAACAAGAGAAGGCGTTTCAATTATTGAAGAAAAAGCTAACTACGGCACCTATATTGTCATTGCCTGAAGGGAATGATGATTTAGTGATTTATTGTGACGCATCAAAGCAAGGTCTCGGTTGTGTATTAATGCAACGGACGAAGGTGATTGCTTATGCGTCTAGACAATTGAAGATTCACGAGCAAAATTATATGACGCATGATTTGGAATTAGGCGCAGTTTTTTTTGCATTAAAGACTTGGAGGCACTACTTATATGGGGTCAAAAGTATTATATATACCGACCACAAAAGTCTTCAACACATATTTAATCAGAAACAACTGAATATGAGGCAGCGTAGGTGGATTGAATTGTTGAATGATTACGACTTTGAGATTCGTTACCACCCGGGGAAGGCAAATGTGGTAGCCGACGCCTTGAGCAGAAAGGACAGAGAACCCATTCGAGTAAAATATATGAATATAATGATTCACACTAACCTTACTACTCAAATAAAGGAGGCGCAACAAGGAGTTTTAGAAGAGGGAAATTTAAAGGATGAAATACCCAAAGGATCGGAGAAGCATCTTAATATTCGGGAAGACGGAACCCGGTATAGGGCTGAAAGAATTTGGGTACCAAAATTTGGAGATATGAGAGAAATGGTACTTAGAGAAGCTCATAAAACCAGATACTCAATACATCCTGGAACGGGGAAGATGTACAAGGATCTTAAGAAACATTTTTGGTGGCCAGGTATGAAAGCCGATATTGCTAAATATGTAGGAGAATGTTTGACGTGTTCTAAGGTCAAAGCTGAACATCAGAAACCATCAGGTCTACTACAACAACCTGAAATCCCGGAATGGAAATGGGAAAACATTACCATGGATTTCATTACTAAATTGCCAAGGACTGCAAGTGGTTATGACACTATTTGGGTAATAGTTGATCGTCTCACCAAGTCAGCACACTTCCTGCCAATAAGAGAAGATGACAAGATGGAGAAGTTAGCACGACTGTATTTGAAGAAAGTCGTCTCCAGACATGGAATACCAATCTCTATTATCTCTGATAGGGATGGCAGATTTATTTCAAGATTCTGGCAGACATTACAGCAAACATTGGGAACTCGTCTAGATATGAGTACTGCCTATCATCTACAAACTGATGGGCAGAGCGAAAGGACGATACAAACGCTTGAAGACATGCTACGAGCTTGTGTTATTGATTTCGGAAACAGTTGGGATCGACATCTACCGTTAGCAGAATTTTCCTGCAACAACAGCTACCATTCAAGCATTGAGATGGCGCCATTTAAAGCACTTTATGGTAGAAAGTGCAGGTCTCCGATTTGTTGGAGTGAAGTGGGGGATAGACAGATTACGGGTCCGGAGATAATACAAGAAACTACCGAGAAAATCATGCAAATTCAACAAAGATTGAAAACCGCCCAGAGTCGACAAAAGAGCTACGCTTAAGGTTTCACCTTGGAAAGGCGTTGTTCGATTTGGTAAACGGGGGAAACTAAATCCAAGGTACATTGGACCATTCAAGATTATAGATCATGTCGGACCAGTAGCTTACCAACTGGAGCTACCTCAACAACTCGCGGCTGTACATAACACTTTCCACGTCTCAAATTTGAAGAAATATTTTGCTAAAGAAGATCTCACTATTCCGTTGGACGAAATCCAAATCAATGAAAAACTTCAATTCATTGAAGAACCCGTCAAAATAATGGATCGTGAGGTTAAGAGACTTAAACAAAACAAGATACCGATTGTTAAGGTTCGATGGAATGCTCGTAGAGGACCTGAGTTCACCTAGGAGCGTGAAGATCAGATGAAGAAGAAATACCCGCATTTATTTCCAGAAGATACGTCAACACCTCCAACTGCTTAAAATTTCGGGACGAAATTTATTTAACGGGTAGGTACTGTAGTGACCCGAACTTTTCCATGTTTAAATATATATATATATATTAAATGAAATTGTTATTTACATGATTAAGTGTTTCCAACATGTTAAGCAATTAAACTTGTTAAGATTTGATTAATTGAAATAGGTTTCATATAGACAATTGACCACCCATGTTGACCGGTGATTCACGAACGTTAAAACTTGTAAAAACTATACGATGACATATATATGGTTATATATATAGTTAACATGATTTTATTATAAGTATGTATCTCATTAGGTATTTTAACAATGAGTTATATACATAAAAATGAGACTATTAATTTAAGAAACTCGAAAACGATATATATAACGATTATCGTTATAACAACGTCTTACTAGGTACATATGAATCGTATTAAGATATTGATAAACTTGGTTAATTATGTTAAATGATAAGTAAATATATTATTAAGTGTATTAACAATGAAATACATATGTAAAAATAGGACTACTAACTTAATGATTTCGAAACGAGACATATATGTAACGATTATCGTTGTAACGACATTTAACTGTATATATATCATACTAAGATATATTATATATCATAATATCATGATAATATAACAATTTAACATCTCATTTGTTATAATAAACAATGGGTTAACAACATTTAACAAGATCGTTAACCTAAAGGTTTCAAAACAACACTTACATGTAACGACTAACGATGACTTAACGACTCAGTTAAAATGTATATACATGTAGTGTTTTAATATGTATTCATACACTTTTGAAAGACTTCAAGAAACTTATCAAAATACTTCTACTTAACAAAAATTCTTACAATTACATCCTCGTTCAGTTTCATCAACAATTCTACTCGTATGCACCCGTATTCGTACTCGTACAAAACACAGCTTTTAGATGTATGTACTATTGGTATATACACTCCAATGATCAGCTCTTAGCAGCCCATGTGAGTCACCTAACACATGTGGGAACCATCATTTGGCAACTAGCATGAAATATCTCATAAAATTACAAAAATATGAGTAATCATTCATGACTTATTTACATGAAAACAAAATTACATATCCTTTATATCTAATCCATACACCAACGATCAAAAACACCTACAAAAACTTTCATTCTTCAATTTTCTTCATCTAATTGATCTCTCTCAAGTTCTATCTTCAAGTTCTAAGTGTTCTTCATAAATTCCAAAAGTTCTAGTTTCATAAAATCAAGAATACTTCCAAGATTGCAAGTTTACTTCCAAGTTTTCTAAATCCATTCCAAGTAATCATCCAAGATCAAGAAACCTTTGTTACTTACAGTAGGTTATCTTTCTAATACAAGGTAATAATAATATTCAAACTTTAATTCAATTTCTATAACTATAACAGTCTTATTTCGAGTGGAAATCTTACTTGAAATTGTTTTCGTCTCATGATTCTGCTTCAAGAACTTTCAAGCCATCCAAGGATCCTTTGAAGCTAGATCTATTTTTCTCATTTCCAGTAGGTTTATCCAAGGAACTTGAGGTAGTAATGATGTTCATAACATCATTCGATTCATACATATAAAGCTATCTTATTCGAAGGTTTAAACTTGTAATCACTAGAACATAGTTTAGTTAATTCTAAACTTGTTCGCAAATAAAAGTTAATCCTTCTAACTTGACTTTTAAAATCAACTAAACACATGTTCTATATCTATATGATATTCTAACTTAATGATTTAAAACCTGGAAACACGAAAAACACCGTAAAACCGGATTTACGCCGTTGTAGTAACACCGCGGGCTGTTTTGGGTTAGTTAATTAAAAACTATGATAAACTTTGATTTAAAATTTGTTATTTTGGGAAAATGATTTTTATTATGAACATGAAACTATATCCAAAAATTATGGTTAAATTCAAAGTGGAAGTATGTTTTCTAAAATGGTCATCTAGACGTCGTTCTTTCGACTGAAATGACTACCTTTACAAAAACGACTTGTAACTTATTTTTCTGACTATAAACCTATACTTTTTCTGTTTAGATTCATAAAATAGAGTTCAATATGAAACCATAGCAATTTGATTCACTCAAAACGGATTTAAAATGAAGAAGTTATGGGTAAAACAATATTGGATAATTTTTCTCATTTTAGCTACGTGAAAATTGGTAACAAATCTATTCCAACCATAACTTAATCAACTTGCATTGTATATTATGTAATCTTGAGATATCATAGACACGTATACAATGTTTTGACCTATCATGTCGACACATCTATATATATTTCGGAACAACCATAGACACTCTATATGTGAATGTTGGAGTTAGCTATACAGGGTTGAGGTTGATTCCAAAATATATATAGTTTGAGTTGTGATCAATACTGAGATACGTATACACTGGTTCGTGGATTGATTCAAGATAATATTTATCGATTTATTTTTGTACATCTAACTGTGGACAACTAGTTGTAGGTTATTAACGAGGACAACTGACTTAATAAACTTAAAACATCAAAATATATTAAAAGTGTTGTAAATATATTTTGAACATACTTTGATATATATGTATATATTGTTATAGGTTCGTGAATCAACCAGTGGCCAAGTCTTACTTCCCGACGAAGTAAAAATCTGTGAAAGTGAGTTATAGTCCCACTTTTAAAATCTAATATTTTTGGGATGAGAATACATGCAGGTTTTATAAATGATTTACAAAATAGACACAAGTACGTGAAACTACATTCTATGGTTGAATTATCGAAATCGAATATGCCCCTTTTTATTAAGTCTGGTAATATAAGAATTAGGGAACAGACACCCTAATTGACGCGAATCCTAAAGATAGATCTATTGGGCCTAACAAACCCCATCCAAAGTACCGGATGCTTTAGTACTTCGAAATTTATATCATATCCGAAGGGTGTCCCGGAATGATGGGGATATTCTTATATATGCATCTTGTTAATGTCGGTTACCAGGTGTTCACCATATGAATGATTTTTATCTCTATGTATGGGATGTGTATTGAAATATGAAATCTTGTGGTCTATTGTTACAATTTGATATATATATATAGGTTAAACCTATAACTCACCAACATTTTTGTTGACGTTTAAAGCATGTTTATTCTCAGGTGAATACTAAGAGCTTCCGTTGTTGCATACTAAAATAAGGACAAGATTTGGAGTCCATGTTTGTATGATATTGTGTAAAAACTGCATTCAAGAAACTGATTTTGATGTAACATATTTGTATTGTAAACCATTATGTAATGGTTGTGTGTAAACAGGATATTTTAGATTATCATTATTTGATAATCTGCGTAAAGCTTTTTAAACCTTTATTTATGAAATAAAGGTTATGGTTTGTTTTAAAAATGAATGCAGTCTTTGAAAAAAGTCTCATATAGAGGTTAAAACCTCGCAACGAAATCAATTAATATGGAACGTTTTTAATCAATAAGAACGGGACATTTCAATATGGAAAAAGCGTATGAAACAAGGTGACCCAATTTTTCGATAATTGCAATTAACTTATGTCTTCAATTTCGTACAGTATTAACTTAGATCTGCAAACATATATTCAATAACTGATGATGATCGATTGTAATTACATACGTACTTGATGATTGCAATTAACTTAGATCTGCAAACACATACTACTAATAATAATAATTTTGAATTATGATTATTATGATACATCTAATTTTAAGATGTAACTAGTAATATAAGTTTAAGATAAGAATATAATTCAATTAAATTATAAAATATAAAATACTATAAATAAAGTAGGTTAAGCTTGTCCAAATAGATCTTATACACCTAGGCTTATCGGACGAGGTTAAAGTATATCAGAAGATCTTAAGAGTGACGTATAATCATAACATCGACTTGGACAAGCTTAAAGCTAGCTATAATATACAACACTAATGATTTAGGGTTTAGGGTTGTTTATGGTTTAATGTAATGTTTAAGGTATATATGCATGCTTTAATTAATATTGTACGTTCATGCTAATTAGGGATTAGGGAGCATGTAGGGTTTGGGGTATAGGCGGGTTTAGGGTATAGGGTTCAGGGTTTGAGGTTTAGGTATAAGCCGGGTTTGGGGTATATATAGCGTTTAGGCCGGTACTTTAGGGTAGGGTTTAGGGTATAAATGTTCGCATGCTCGCTCACAACATACTTGCACGTACGTACTATACATACAAGAAATTATACATATCTAATATTTATATGGTTAGATATTATATATATGTTTTTTAAAAATATTTTTTTGTTAAATATTAATTACTATCCATTAACATTTACATGTTAATTGAATCAAGTCAATCACGTGGTGTCAAAATCCTTGAAATTCAATGGTTCTCGCAGTTTTCACCATTAATTTGTATGGTTCTTGTTTGAACTTTTGGCTAGGGATTGGGTTTATGGTTTAGTGTTTGGGGTTAACATTTAAGGTTTATAGATGACTAGGGTAATTTAGGGTTTTGGTTTTAGCTAGGTTTATGGTTTATAATAAGGGTTTAGGGTTTAGGGTAGGGTTTATGGTTTAGTGTTTAAGGTTTAGGGTGTAAGGTTTAGGTGTAGGGTTTAGAGTTTAGGGTGTACGGTTTAGGGTTTACGGTTTAGGGTTTATTATTTAGGGTTTAGGGTTTAGGGTTTATTGTTTAGGGTTTAGGATTTAGGGTTTAGGGTTTAGTGGTTAGGGTTTAGGTTTAGTGTTTAGTACTGTTTAGGGTTTAGGGCCATCGTAAATGATGATCGAGGATGAGCTTGCTTATCAGACGAACTTAATGTGTGCATGGTATATCACCAAACAAGTTATTTAAGAAGTTTAGAACTTGACAGATGATATGATAAGTCATATGAACTCAATCGATCAGGCGATCTCATTATAATATATACCATTGAATGAATGAGCTGATATCGATGTAGCCTAATTATCATATATATATATATATATATATATATATATATATATATATATATATATATATATATATATATATATATATATATATATATATATATATATATATATATATATATATATATATATATATATATATATATATATATATATATATATATATATATATATATATATATCGACGTCGAATGCTCTAAAGGCTTATCGGGTGTTCGATGATCTTAATTATAATGTTGATTCATATATATTGATCTTAATGCACTGTACTTACGTTAAATAAATTAACATATATGATAAACGATGTTCAATTAGGATCAGTTATGATATACGATGTTCGTTTATGTTAACGGCCAACATGAACTTATATATTGCCAATTTTCGAGACCCAAATATATAATTAAAAAAACATTCTAATTAAATTAATTATGTGTACATTTATTCTATAAAGTTTATAAATTAATACTTGTACTATTTATTTAACATATAACTTATACTTATATCATTTTAGTTATATATATATATATATATATATAATAGTGAAATGACCCGTGGAATCACGAGTTTGTTTAAATGAAACAATTTAATGACATGTTTTAGATATTAACTAAATATAAATGCTGAAGTCATTTATTTGAATGACCCGTTTGACTAAGAAACTTTTTGTTGTTTTTAAAATATATAGAGACATGTACTTTCGCATGCATATATAACGTAATTAATCTCGTAAAGAGAATCCATATTTGAATGTTAATAATATTATTATAATTACTATAATAAAAATAAATAATAATAATAATAAAGTTTGCTCAAAGTTGATAATTTATATTTTTAATAATAATTGTTAGTAATAATAAATGCCTTATGAATAAATTCCTTATGAAATTTTTTTAGAAAATTAAAATACAATTATTATATAAATGTTGTATAACATGCTTTAAAATTTGTAATTATGTTGGTGTTCTTTTGAAGATTAATATTTCCTTTTATAAAAGATTTCGTATTATTTTTTTAATTAAATTTAATATAAAATAATGACATCATCAAAGATGTTTTAAAATTTTTCTTTTTTATTTTGAATTATTTTTATGCTTAGAAAATGTTTATTTATGACATCATCATTTTAGAGATTTAATATTAAATAAATAAATTAAATTAAATAAATAGATAGATACGTATTATTTATTTAAATTATACCGAGTATAATGTAAATATGTAACTAGATAGAGAAGTTATTCTCAATTAATTTTCATCAAAATTTACCCTCTCAAACATTACCGCCAATATCACGGATTTCGGAGTCAAATTTTTAAGCTGATCCAAATGTTTTCATTCAAAACTTTTGGTAAATTCAAAAAATTCGGGGTTGATCCTGCCACACTAGTTTTGATCCATCCACACCAAAACAATATAAATTACATATTTTACTCATATAAATAGTGTATTGACTAAATAGTAGTTTAAGGGTAAAATAGGAAGTTTGGATTAATTTGGTGTGGATGGATCAAATGCTATCACCTCCCAAATTCAAGGCGCCAAATCAAATTGCGGTAGCTAAAAGGTTTCTGAACAACACACTTATCTCTTTTTTCACTAAAGAACTCAAGCTATCTCTTTTTCCACCAAAGAACACAGTACAGGTATCTATCTTGTAGGTTATTAATGATTATTTTAGATTGTTTATAACATCGTTGCTAACTACTCCATATATAAAATTGTTTATAACTCTGTTGCGTTAAATGAATAGATGTTCTTCATATAAGAAGTTTTCTAATGAGAATGTTGTCTTTAACAAATTCGGCCATGCTTTGATTAATTGTGCATTTAAAATAGTCAACCACTCTTTAGAATTAACTTCCAATAACAAGCATTTTAAATAAAAACAACCATAAACTTGAATTAACTTCCAACCAATCTTAAATCTTTTTGAGCATAAGACGATGAAAAGATGTAACTCCGTATTATGTGTGGAGTATGGACCATCAAAAAGCGTATTATGCTTGCTTTATTAATTTTTATTTTTATATAGCTAAAAGGTTTATAAATATACAAGTATTTTATGCTAAATGATAAGATGTTATTCATATAATTGTTGAGTACGTATTATTCGTTACATTCTTTTAGATTATGTCAATGGAAGGAAACAAGAACTCTTGCCAGCTTAGATCCGGTAAACAGGTTGAGGCTATTGTGACTCAAACCACCAAGAAAAGCAAAAGCAAACAGTTCCTTGCTCCCAATACAATGAGAAAAGCGAGTTTAACACATAAAAGAGTTTCTGCTACTCCTGATGTCTCTAAAGGGTTATACGCAAAATCCAAGGGCCAAACAAGTGATACGAGGCCGAGGGTTAAAAAAAGTGAAGCTCCAGATGGAATAAGAGTCAGTCATGGTGAGTTCATATTAACTATTTCATTACTCTGTACACATATCATGTATTATTTATGAAGGTATTAGCAGGGTTGCTGATGTATGGAATTTAGATGTGTTTGGTGATAGATTTCACATTAAACCTTGATCTGGGGTGTATTAGTTGTTTTTGCTGTATCGGGCTTGTTTTTTGTTGTATGTTTCTGTTGGGTTTAGGCAATCTTCGGCCCATGTATTATGCTTGTTGGGCTTAGCCCACTATACTTAGCTAGGGTATTTGGCTATATATGGCCTATCTTCATGTACTAATAATTTATTCACAATATATAATACATGTATTGATTACATTACTTAACACAGACAATCCTGAAGATCAAAATTTAGAGGGAAAGTTGGTGTCTAGACACAAAAAAGTTAGACACGAAGAAGCTAGAAGTCTTAGAGATGAAGAAATGGATACAGAGCTCGGTCCTGAGTATGAAGCCAACAATGATATTTACGATGCTTACGTATATGGAAATGAATATTATGATAATTTTGAAGACCACCAACGAGAAACCCCCAACAACTAGAAGGTTTATTTGTCTATATTGCTTGATTCTTTTTATTATGTTAAATAATGTATTCTAACTTTCAGTATCCTTTTTATTATGCGAGTAAAGAAGTAAATGCTGTGACAACCCAGAAATTTCCGACCAAATTTAAACTTTAATCTTTATATGTTTCCGACACGATAAGCACAATCTATAATGTTGAAATCTCAAAAACTTTGAACTGTGTTCATGTATTCATTTAACCTCGACCAAACTCTGACGATTCACGAACTATTATATAAATGGATATGATTGTGTGTGTATATATATATATATATATATATATATATATATATATATATATATATATATATATATATATATATATATATATATATATATATATATATATTATAACTTGAGAATATTAACAAAGTATTAAACGTATAATACTTTACATGAACGTATTTGTTTCAATATGATTATCGATGGAATTAGAAGATAATATCAAATGATTGATTTATCAGATACATTTTAATATGATTAAGGTCTCTATTGTGAGGTCCACTGTGATTTGAGAAATCTATTCTTTTTAACGATATTTGGAATAATTGGTAAAGTGATTTACAAGTAAGAACAAAGTGTCAATTAACGAGAGTTAGACAAAAGTTAGTGGAGACTCTTATTTGATTTCTAATGTATGCTTTACAATAATTTACTCATGACTTTTGTTAAGGTAATTATTCAGCTTTCATATTATGTAATATGAAAGTGAAACTATGGAATGCAGATTACTTAGAAAAGGGATATCGATAAGTTAAGTAATTCGATGGTTTACATTAAAATGATTTTATACGTTTATTTATCCATTTAACTTAACCTTACGACTCACGAGTAAACTGTAAGTTAAAAACTTGAAACCTGTTATGATTATTTATGATTTTACTTTCTTAAACGAAAATGTTTTTGTGTTATAATAGACCTTTATTATTAAATGTTTTTAATTTAAATAACGTAATTTGAATATATATATTAAATTGGAATATTAATTGTTAGAACTAATTATACACATAACTTCTACTATTATAACTTTTTTTTAAATAAAATAATTTTTTTTAATATAATATAATTTGATTATTAAGATGTTTTAAAGACGTTTGTGCATAAATGAGTTATATCAATTCTAAGTTTAAAATGAAAACATTATGAAATAATACTTCTACTACTTAAACAATTTCAAAATATATATAATAAGCTTTGAATATAATTAGTTTTGAAAAACTAAATATTAGATTATTAAAACAATACACTTATACATAATATGTACAAATTTATATTTCTAAATAAATATATATATATATATATATTTTACAATAAGATAAAATATTAACTTAGTCATAAAACGTTTTGATTTAAAATAATATTATATATATAAATATTAATAAATGATGAGACGATGATTTATAGAAGCAAATGACCATAACACTAAAATGAATAGATTATACTTCGAGTTATATAGTTTATCGATAGTTAAGTCTAATTGTTGATAAAGGTACGCATCGCGAAACATAAAGTGCTAGTTTTCTAAGCGTACGAAACATCGTTTGAAAAACCGAAACCAGGACATTAGTCGAGTGTCAACGTACGAGTCATTGGAACTAAAATTATAGGTTAACTATGCACGTAAATATAATATAATATATAATTAATTATATAAATTAAATATATTATATATAATAATATTAAACGAACCATCGGCAGAAGAATTGAAGTGCATATGAGCTGTCAAGTGTACTCATGTGATCGCATGGGCAACACACCCAATCCTCATGCGATCGCATGGGGATGAATTGCTGAAATGATCTATAAAAGCTCGATCAGGAAACGAGTTACACACACTTCTCTATCTCCTTATGTATTATAATTATATTATTATTAATATTATTACTATTATTATTATTATTATTAATATTAAGATTATTATTATTAATCTTATTATTATTAGTATTATTAGGAGTGATATTACTAGTATTGTACATAAAATATTACGACGAAGTCGTGGGAGCGTGATTTTCAAAAAGAGTTTTTCGAGCGGGATAGAGTAAGGAAATTATGGGTTATAGATATGGAGGTTATGGGTATGATTCAGGGGTATGCTCGTGAGGTCAATCTAGTGTTTATCACCTCCGTTGCGTCTACGTACTTTTCCTGCAATATTGCATCACAATATTGATACGTGAGCATTCATAACTTATCTTTTATATATTAATAGTGTATCCCTGACTAGTGCTCGAGTAGATATAATTATGCATGCTTGTAAGTTTAATTTTGTCATTAAATAGTTTATGATAGGTTATGAATTTAATACATATGCTACTGATATAAGATATATGATATGCATGTCGTTGGAAAGCTGACGAAAAACTAATAACTTTTCATTTAGAAAACGTATGATTTCGATGAATGGATTAAAAGATATTGTCAATTCAATTATCTCTATGTATTATAGTTAAAATGTTTATTATTATCGTTATCGTTATCGTTATCGTTATCGTCGTTATTATCATCATTATTATTATTAGCTAATAATCAATATTATTATTATTATTATTATTATTATTATTATTATTATTATTATTATTATTATTATTATTATTATTATTATTAATATTTTTATCAAAACTATCATTTTTATTAAAATTATGATTTTAAAAGAAATATCATTGTTATTATTAAATATCATTATTATTATCATTTTAGTATTATTATTATTAAAAATTATCATTTTGAATAGAATTATTATTTTTATAAAATATTATTATTATTACAATTGATATTAAAAAGTATTGTTATTATTAAAATTATCACGGTTGTTAGAAAACATCATTATAAATCTTAAAACTTCTATTTTCATTTAAATTATCATTTTTATTATTATTAGTAATATTAATAACAACAATATTATTAACATTGTTATTATCATTAACATGATTATAATATTTTTATCATTATTAATAATATTATTATTATGGCATTAGTATTATTATATAAGATCATTATTATCAAAATTATTATTATCATTAGTAAATATAAATATTGTTATTATTATAACTAATATTATTATCACAAAATAATATAACTTTTATTTATTATTATTATTAATATTATTTTATCAAATAAATATGTGATACAAAGATATTTTTATCACACGTAATATAATTAAATTTATAATACATACCACTATATTTTTATGATATTAAGTGAGCTTTATAAAATTTATTACTTAAGATATATAGAAATATATTTTTATCATATATAAATTTTAATATAAAATCTTTATTAATAAAAGACTTGTATTATATACTCTAATAAAATCTGATAAATATATATATATATATTATATATATAAAATGACTATATTTAAGTTATATAATAAATATGTATAAATTTTGGAAGTCATTTTGGGTCAAATTAACTTTTGTCAACTTTTGCATATCAATCTCGAGCATTAGGATTGTAGTACACCATTTCTCGACCTTAATTGTTAGACAGATATTGACCAACATATAAATATATATACTTAATATAGGTTCGTGAATCCGTGGCCAACCTTGCACTTGTTCAATGCCATCTATTTATTTTTAATACGAAATACAGTATTGTGAGTTTTATTTGCTCCCTTTTTAAATGCTTTTGCAATATATATTTTTGGGACTGAGAATACATGCGATGCTTTTATAAATGCTTTACGAAATAGACACAAGTAATCGAAACTACATTCTATGGTTGAATTATCAAAATCGAATATGCCCCTTTTTAGTCTGGTAATCTAAGAATTAGAGAACTGACCCCTAATTGACGTGAATCCTAAAGATAGATCTATGGGCACTAACAAGCCCCAGTCAGAGAATTTGAACTGCTTTAGTACTTCGAATTTATCATGTCCGAAGGGAGTCCCGGAATGATGGGGATATTCTATATGCATCTTGTTAAGGTCGATTACCAGGTGTTCACCATATGAATGATTTTTATCTCTATGTATGAAATGTATATTTATGAGAAATGAAAATGAAAATCTTGTGGTCTATTAAAAATGATGGAAATTAATATTGATGATAAACTAATGAACTCACCAGCCTTTTGGTTGACACTTTAAAGCATGTTTATTCTCAGGATTGAAAGAAATCTTCCGCTGTGCATTTGCTCATTTTAAAGATATTACTTGGAGTCACTCATGGCATATTTCAAAAGAAGTTGCATTCAAGTCGTTGAGTTCAATAAAGATTATGATTAAGTAAATGACAGATTAGGTCATTTATAGTTGGATATTATGAAATGGTATACATGCTTGTCAACTTTCGATGAAATGAAAGTTTGTCTTTTAAAACGAATGCAATATTTGTAAAATATATCATATAGAGGTCAAAAACCTCGCAATGTAATCATATGTTATTGTATTCGTCCTTATAGATTAGGACGGGTCGTCTCATGTGGTATCAGAGCGGTGGTCTTAGCGAACCAGGTCTTGCATTAGTGTGTCTAACTGATAGTTGTTAGGATGCATTAGTGAGTCTGGACTTCAACCGTGTCTGCAAGTCAAAAAGTTTTTCTTATCAATTCTTGTCGGAAATTACCTGCTTATCATTCTTAGTCTAGACACGTCTTACTGCATTGATTGCATGAATAGTGTATAGACAAAATTCATATCTTAGCGTATCTGCTAATTCACATCTTAGCGTATCTGTTACTGTAAACTTTACCTGTCATATTCCGTAAATTTCTTCGTAATCTACGAAATCTTTTGATCTATATATATAGATATTCTATGTAATTAGAAAACCATCCGATAGCCGGAAATCATCTCATATCAAAAATCCTTTATTCAATCGTACGAAATGGAACTCGCCACCAGTTCAAGTCCCTCGGATTTCGATATAGAGTTCCACTCGAGCTTCGAGAGCAGTGTAACCGAAATGGATCAATCAATTAGCCATCATCTATTCTGGATGAATTGGGGATGGGTTCGTAGTCTACTTAATCATTGGAGACAAGAAGAAGGCAATCCCTTTCATCCACCACATTGCCCTCTTGGCGATGAACCTGAAGCACTTACCGGCGAACCTGTCCGAGACACCATTTTCTCTCTCATTTCCAGAGTGTCTCGTCACGACTACATATTATCTCAAATTCTAAATCTTATTCATCCGCTCGTCCGAACCGCCAATCATCCCGGTGTAATAAAAGAAGTCAACGAGCTTCGCGCTCCGGTAGTGACTTTGGAAGATATGGTGCAAAGGTTGCAAGCACCAGCAGCAGCACTGACAGCAACAGTACCACCATCCGCAACACCAACAGTACCATCACCACCACCAACATCCACATCCCACACCTCAACATCACAATCTGTACCTCGAGCATCAACATCACATGCACCATAGATACCAAGGAGTACCAACAACAATAACCGATGAAGTATTAATCTATAAATTCATTGAAGAAACATTCTGTGGCGATTATGTAATCTCCAAAGTCTCAGAGATTATCTATTCTAGCCTTAACCATAAATCAGATGAATGAACCGAAATGATAGAAGGAAGAGTAGAAACCCTGATAGGATGGTGCGTGATTTACAAGCTAGAATTGTTTTACCAACAACATCAACAGTACCGTCAACATCACCAACACCGTCAGTACCGTCAGCACCGTCAGCATCAGTAGCGCTTACAACATCACAAGCTCCACCAGATCTATAATCACCGCAAACATCATCACTAATTAACAACGCGTATATTGTATCAATGAGTTATGAAGTATTAACTCATTTTCGCTGAAGAATTTATATGTATATCTTATATATAAATTTTGAAACCATAATATATCTTTTCGTACGAAGCTATTATGTATGAATTAAAAAGGGGTAGATACTACTCGGTTAAATTCATATTATTAATATGCTATGATGTACATCCTTTGTTAACAACTTAACCATCATTAATTACAATTTCTGTTTCAATTCAATGAATTTCATTTCATAATAAACTAAGTGTATTATTAAATTACATATTTGATTTTACACTTTCGATATACTCGAAACTTTCTAGAGAACATCATTCGTACCTTGCGAAGTTCGCAAGAATCCCACGAACACCAACATCATTCACCGAGTAAATATCAATAAAAATGAATGATGGAGCATTGATTCATAATTTTATTTACGATGAAGTGATAATCCACGAAAATTAGGAAATTTCTAAAGTTTTAGAAATTATTCATTTCTAATTCTAGCTGAAAATCAAATGAGTTTAATTTAATATTAACTCATTAAATCTACATTACATCTGAAGGAAATATACATACATATATATTTTCATAAAGACTGTAATAAAATTTATTTGTACAAAAATGTTATTTGTAAAGAAAAAAAAATTTAACGGGTAGGTAATGAAGATATATATAAATTCACAATTAATATGTTACATTCTTCGAATCTGATTCTGCAATCATCAACTATATTCACTACTTTCACAACAATGTACATCCTTTCATAGAAATCAAAACAACGTTTCTCATCCAAATTTGATTACTTATTCTGATTTTGACAAATCAAAACCCAAGTCAAGACTTAACAGATGACATCACATTTAAATTCCTACATCTATCAAAGCCATACTTTGAATTCAAAACTGTGATAGAACATCACTTTTATTCGTAACACTCAGAAGGATATTAGAATCATTCGAGATTCATGATGATTTCATCATTTTGATATTAACAATGACAATCTGCATTTTAAATCCTTCAAAAATTCTAGAGACACTTCAAATGATAAACAATTGAGATGGTGACCCAACCACAGGTTACCCATAGTCATGTACCTAAAAAACTCTCGAAACCAAAGTCATAGTTCAACACGTATCCGTGTCAGACCCTTTGGCATTTATTAGCAAAAATAACCTTTCAATCCCTTTTCAAAGTAGACGGTTTTGTCACAGCTCCAGCAAATCAACTTCAATTTTTCATCTGAATAAGCCTTATTATAACGATTACCCCTTCATCATTGTTACCGGGGAACCTTTCATATCTCGCCACATTAGCAGTAAACTTATCAAAAACTTCATTGATCTTTGACCTTAATACATAGTTTATGATAGGTGATGAATTTAATACATATGCTACTGATATAAGATATATGATATGCATGTCGTTGGAAATCTGACGAAAAACTAATAACTTTTCATTTAGAAAACGTATGATTTCGATGAACGGATTAAAAGATATCGTCAATTGAATTATCTATATGTATTATTGTTAAAATGATTATTATTATCGTTATCGTTATCGTTATCGTTATCGTTATCATCGTTAATATCGTCATTATTATTATTAGCTAATAATCAATATTATTATTATTATTATTATTATTATTATTATTATTATTATTATTATTATTATTATTATTATTATTATAATTAATATTTTTATCAAAACTATCATTTTTATTAAAATTATGATTTTAAAAGAAATATCATTGTTATTATTAAATATCATTATTATTATTATTTTAGTATTATTATTATTAAAAATTATCATTTTGAATAGAATTATTATTTTTATAAAATATTATTATTATTACAGTTAATATTAAAAAGTATTGTTATTATTAAAATTATCATGGTTGTTAGAAAACATCATTATAAATCTTAAAACTTATATTTTCATTTAAATTATCATTTTTATTATTATTAGTATTATTAATAACAACAATATTATTAACATTGTTATTATCATTAACATGATTATAATATTTTTATCATTATTAATAATATTATTATTATGGCATTAGTATTATTATATAAGATTATTATTAATTATCAAAATTATTATTATCATGAGTAAATATAAATATTGTTATTATTATAACTAATATTATTATCACAAAATAATACAACTTTTACTTATTATTATTATTGATATTATTTTATCAAATAAATATGTGATACAAAGATATTTTTATCACACGTAATATAATTACATTTATAATACATACCACTATATTTTTATGATATTAAGTGAGCTTTATAAATTTTATTACTTAAGATATATAGAAGTATATTTTTATCATATATAAATTTTAATATAAAATTTTTATTAATAAAAGACTTGTATTATTTACTCTAATAAAATCTGATAAATATATATATTATATATATAAAATGACTATATTTAAGTTATATAATAAATATATATAAATTTTGGAAGTCATTTTGGGTCAAATTGACTTTTGTCAACTTTTGCATATCGATCTCGAGCATTAGGATTGTGGTACACCATGACTCGACCTTAATTGTTAGATAGATATTGACCAACATATAAATATATATACTTAATATAGGTTCGTGAATTCGAGGCCAACCTTGCACTTGTTCAAAGCCATCATATGTATTTTTACTACGAAATACAGTATTGTGAGTTTCATTTACTCCCTTTTTAAATGCTTTTGCAATATATATTTTTGGGACTGAGAATACATGCGCTGCTTTTATAAATGCTTTACGAAATAGACACAAGTAATCGAAACTACATTCTATGGTTGAATTATCAAAATCGAATATGCCCCTTTTTAGTCTGGTAATCTAAGAATTAGGGAACTGGCTCCTAATTGACGCGAATCCTAAAGATAGATCTATGGGCACTAACAAGCCCCAGTCAGAGAATTTGAACTGCTTTAGTACTTCGAATTTATCATGTCCGAAGGGAGTCCCGGAATGATGGGGATATTTTAAATGCATCTTGTTAAGGTCGATTACCAGGTGTTAACCATATGAATAATTTTTATCTCTACGTATGGGATGTAAATTTATGAGAAATGGAAATGAAAATCTTGTGGTCTATTAAAAATGATGGAAATGAATATTGATGAAAAACTAATGAACTCACCAACCTTTTAGTTGACACTTTAAAGCATGTTTATTCTCAGGATTGAAAAAAATCTTCCGCTGTGCATTTGCTCATTTTAAAGATATTACTTGGAGTCACTCATGGCATATTTCAAAAGACGTTGCATTCAAGTTGTTGAGTTCAACAAAGATTATGATTAAGTAACTGACAGAATAGGTCATTTATAGTTGGATATTATGAAATGGTATGCATGCCTGTCAACTTTCGATGAAATGAAAGTTTGTCTTTTAAAATGAATGCAATGTTTGTAAAATGTATCATATAGAGGTCAAATACCTGGCAATGTAATCATATGTTATTGTATTCGTCCTTATGGATTAGGACGGGTCGTCTCAAATGCGAGTACTCAAACTGTGATGAATGTTGATTAGCAAACCACCCAACTAGTAGATGAATCAGGTTATTTTTTGTTTTTATAATTTGTTTTGTTTATTTGATTTATATTGTTGATTGTTTAGTATATCAATTGTTAATCAAGTCCTCATATTTTGTAGATAAAGGCGACAGAGTTCGAGGACCGGCACTTATGCGAAAATCTGGAAACAAAAGGCATTTGTTCGAATTCCAATTTCTGTTAATGAACATGGACAGCCGATTTGCAAAAACAGTAGTAAAATCACCCATTTTCTTGGTTACTTAATGCGGAGCTACCAATGTTGTCCAGTTTATATACCGTGGAATCAAGTTAAAACACAAAAAAAAAAAGTTAAGCTGCTCAACTTCTTAAAGGTACGTATTTTAAAATCTGTGTGATAATAAGCCTTTTTTTCTTCTCATGTGATATGTTTTCTCTTTTTATAATTTGTAGACAATGTTTGATATTCCACAAACTGCTGATTCTTGGATACTCCAGTCATATGGTCAAAAAATGAAAAATTGGAGGGCGAGAATAAAGGAAGTCTACTTTGATCCATCTTTATCAATAGAGGTTCAATTGAATTTACTACCTGAAGAACTGACCAAAAGACATTGGAGAAGACTTCTTGAATATTGGAGTAGAAAAAGGGTGAAGGTATGAAATAATCTTACATTTGGTGTAACTTTTTTTATATTATTTTATTTTCATATTAAAAAATTTAATATATTTTCTTCTTTAGGCGATGACCGACAAAAATAAAGCCAATAGGGCTAACAAGAAGTTGACGCAAGTGACCGAGAAAAAAAGTTTTGCAAGAATCCGTGAAGAACTGAAGGTAATATCATGGGGAAATTATTAATATAGTATAGCTTTTGAATATACATTGTTAATAGTTACCTCGTTTTTACTCATTGCAGATGAGTTTCGAAAGAGAACCTACTCAGACCGATATGTTTAAGAAATGTTTTACAAATGGAAGTGCTGATGGTGAAGCTGCAACTGTACTCGTAAGTAATTTTACAAACACTATTATTATGTATGAAAGAATTAAAAGTGGATCAAATATATCCTACACATGATATTAGTAGATGTATATTTATATGTTAATCACCATAAACCACATGTGAGGTTTTTATTGCATTTGAAGTGGACTTTTAGTGACTTTTACCTTTGTGATATGTTCCTGCGCTTCAGTTGGGTTATTTTATCTTTTAAGTTAATTAGTTGTATATTTATATGTTAATCACCATAAACCACTTGATAATCTTCTAGCCAATTTATTTGAGGTGAATATTAATAGAGTCTTCAATTGATAGTGACCACTTGCTTTTCATTATGTATTAATGTCGAAATCCCAAAATTCTAGTCTAGCATTAATAAGTTAAGCATTGGATATATATCGAATATCTGGGTGTGATTAGGCTATACTTTGATTGGGCATTTCATATATCGAATACCAGAGTAGAATCATTTCTGTCATACCGAAATATGTTGCATGACATATATTTATATGCCTGTTTAAATATTAAGTTTTTTTTATGCAGAAACAAATGAAAGAACTTACGGACAAACTTGTGGATGCTGAAACTGATACACCTGGACCAGACGATGTTTTTTCCCAAGTAATGGGGTGCAATAATTCTGGTTCTGCCCAAACGTATGGACTTGGCGTCTATGCTAAACACTTGTGGGGCATAGTACCTGGTCGATCAGCCGTTCATAAGGAAAATGCTCAACTCAAGTCTGATAAGGCAGAACTTGAGAATGAAAATTCAAGGTTAAAAGCCCAGTTGGCTCGGAAGAATAATGGTTCTGGTGTTGAGAATGAAGGTTCAGGTGTTCATGATAATGGTTCGGTTGTTAAACGTTTAAAGGTATGTTTCAATTTAATAGCTTACCTTACTGTTTTTCTACCCTTTTAGCGTTCATAAATGTTTTTTTTGGAAACTAAATTTTAGGTGAGAGATGAAGTGTATGTGAAAAGCATTACAAACAACAAGGTAGCAAGAGGAGAGTTGGAAAGCATGGGTCCAAATGCGGTTGTTTTGCAGACAGAACTTGGAGCTGGTTGGTGTGAGGTAGAGCTTCAAGTGGCCATCGAAAGAAATGAAGTTTTGTTTAGGCCATTTGAGCATATGAGATACATTCATGACGCCATTGGTACGTCTACTGCTTGGCCTACTGCATTGATCGAGGTATGTCTTTGTTAATTTTTTACTAAAATTATGATTCATTTTTATAATGTGCACCTTTATGCTTATACATAGATGGTTTAATTGTAGGTGGCAGATTTTGATGAGTGATAAAGATAGATTGGTGGCGGATCGAAGAGTTTGTGTGTTTTGTAATGCTGTCCGGTTTGATTATAATGTTTGAATATGAATATTAATTGTTTTATGAGTTTGTGTGTTTGAGACAATGATATGTAATATGTTGATGTTACCTACACATGTTCTTGCATTTGTGGTGTTGAAACAATATTATAATCTGTAATATGTAATATTATTTGGATTGAAACAATATTAATATTTGTTTTGTAATTTAAAATTTATTGTAATTGTAATGAATAATAAATTGATGCAGTAAAAGAAAACTGGATCCGAACCATGACCAAAAGGACCAAATAGCTGAAGCAGGCCCGAAAGGCCCAAATGGCTGAATCAGGCCCGTAAGGCCCAAATAGCATTACCGGGCACAAAAGGCCCAGCAAGCTTAAACGTGGCGACAGGCCGAGATAGCTGAAACAGATCCAAAAGGCCCAATTATCTGAACTGGGCTAGAAAGGCCCAATTACCATAACCTGGCCCAAAACCCGAAATTGACCCGAATATCCGAACCGGATATTCGAAACTCCTATTACTTGTTAGGACCCTTTTTTGGTACTAACATATACATATCTTAGCACCCTTTTTTGTGGTACAAAATTAGCATATACTTATATTAGGACCCTTTTTTGTGGTACTTAATTAACATATAGTTATCTTGGGACCCTTTCTTATGGTACTAAATTATATTAGGACCATTTTCTGCTGTACTTAATTAACATTTAGTTTTATTAGGACCCTTTTTTGTCGTACTAAATTATATTAGGACCATTTTTTGTGGTACTAAATTATATTAGGATCCTTTTTGTGGTACTAAATTATATTGAGACCCTTTTTTGTGGTAATTAATTAACATCTAGTTATATTAGGACCTTTTTTGTGGTACTAAATTATATTAGTACACTTTTTTGGAGTCTTAATATGTTCTAACAATACAAATTTATGCGTCATAATATATTATAAAGGGTCCTAAGATGGTCTTCTATAAGGAAACTTTTTATGTTGTTAATAGGACTCATGAAAACGGTCCTATGGACGTTAGGACCCTTTTTGGTTAATACGACTCCACCTATACGTCCAATAGTTTGAGGGTCCTATTAGGCTAAAGGTCCTAAGAATGGGCTTTTTAGGACCCTTTTGGGGGTCCTATAAAGTCAGTTTTCTTGTAGTGACATATCTCCATTTAGAGATGGCAATGGATGCAAAAAAAATTCGATACCCGTGGATATCCGAATCCGTGACGGGCGGATAAATTCAGAAATGTTCACCCGTGGTTACGGGGCGGGTATAATTTTATACCCGTTGACGGGTCATGATGTTGGGAAATTACGGTCTCAATAATTCCCACCACCCAGCCCAACAATAACAATAAAGAAATAAGAACAATACACAACACAATATTTAACGTGGAAACTTCAAAACAGGAGAAAAACCACCGACCCCCAAAGAGAGAAATACACTCTCCAAAATATTTAGCTAATACAACTCTCAAACAAGGGTAAGAAAGAAAGAAATAATCAAATACTTAAAGTGTATTGATTGGTGCAATTTGGAATGAAGACTTAACCTCTCTTTTATAACCAAGCAAGTCCCCTCCAACTTTTTCCTCCCACCTATGTGGGATAACTTCCTTCACAAATACTATGCAACCATATCCAATTCTTCTAACCAAAACTATATCCAACAAAAATCCACCTTTTGGATAGAAGAAGATAACCATGCTTCCATATTGTAAGGATAACCGATGTAGACATTTCCTCGATGACAACTTCAAGATCCTCATCTTCATGCCGTTGACATTATCTCCCAAAATACAAAACTTGCATCTTCATCGAACATTGTCAAGACCCGACAATCATTGTCATAATAGACAATCATAACTCTAAACAGAATTATCATACCCCACCATAAAGAGTATCACACTTAGAATATCACATTTCAAGCATTTCACCTCGGCACATGTTGTATAACCAGCTGAACAGTTATGGTGCAACTTCCTGTTTGGCTTTCCCTGGAAGTTTCATCAGCTACAACATCAGTTTCCACCACACAACCTTGCATCAACGCCAAACCAGTGCCCATGTGCAATTGTGGAACCGCTAACGAACATCCCTTTCCATGGTGGCGCGGACACACCATGAGGATGATGTGACTTCAGAAGAATTCGTCACTCTCCGTAACGACGGAGACAATGTTAGCATCTTTGGAGCCATTTGCCGGATTAGCTCCACCTGGACAATTAACCCTTACATGCCCAGTCTTCCCACACTTCCAGCATGTCAGATTCTTTCTAGAGTTTCTCTTCTGCCTATCCGAACACAACAGTACCGTAGCTTCTGATGACGAGACCCCGTTACCTTCCAATCTTTTCTCCTCGGATAGGAGCTTGCTAGTAATATCTTCAAACTTCAACGTTTCTTTCCCGTACATTAGAATAGGTTTCATGTGCTCATAGGACGATGGTAAAGATAATATCAACCTCAAAGCTTTATCTTCATCATCCGTTTTAACTCCAATAGCCTCCAGTTTCGAAACAATACCGTTAAGAATACTTAGATGATCTGAAATCTTTGAACCCCCATCCATACGCAGAGTATGAAATTGTTCTTTAAGACACAACCGATTTGAGATGCCCTTGCCCTGGTATAACTGCTCTAGTTTAACCCAAAGCTCATTTACCGTTGATAACCCGTGCACATTTGCAATCACGTTCTTTGCAAGACACAAATGAATCGCACTTGCTGCCCTCAAATCCATATCATCCCATTCTTCTTCATCGAACTTACTGCTAGAATCATTGCCAGGAACAAGGGTGGGTTTACCCTTTAAAGACTTGTGTAAACCAGACTGAATCAACACATCCTTGACTTGAACCTGCCATAAGCCAAAATTGATCCTCCCATCAAATTTCTCAACATCAAACCTCATTGGACTGAACTTCGACATCGTATCTGTATCTTATAAACAATACTTTCTCTGATTTTGCTCATGTTTCGACTGGCCGACAGATGTAGTGGAGTGGCGCACATGATCCGTTAAATTGGAAAATCCAACACCCGGTCCACTACAAATTCTAGACACCACTTACTCCGAATCAGAAAAATATTGTCTAACCAGATTCCCTATACGATCAATAGAACTCGTTTTTGATGTGGACGATCCACTCCCGTGGCAACCACAAAGCATACTCCGACTCCTATAACCGAGACCCCCCCCCCCCGGTCAAACCTGACGCTCTGATACCAGTTGTTGGGAAATTACGGTCTCACTAATTCCCACCACCCAGCCCAACAATAACAGTAAAGAAAAAAGAACAATACACAACACAAGATTTAACGTGGAAACTCCAAAATAGGAGAAAAACCACCGACTTCCAAAGAGAGAAATACACTATATCACAAATTGTTGCAATGATATAGACGACTCTCTTAAGCCAACTACACTCTACAAAATATTTAACTAATACAACTCTCAAACAATGGTAAGAAAGAAAGAAATAATCAAATACTTAAAGTGTATTGATTGGTGCAATTTGGAATGAAGACTTAACCCCTCTTTTATAACCAAGCAAGTCCCCTCCGACTTTTTCCTCCTACATATGTGGGATAACATCCTTCACAAATACTATGCAACCATATCCAATTCTTCTAACCAAAACTATATCCAACACATGAGCGGGTGATGGATCTATTATATCCGTTGGCGGTTAAATCCGATTAACCGTTTGAAGAATCCGTGAATATACTCGTTAAGTAATCTGTGAGTCTACTCTGTAGAATGCACTGAATCAAAAATTTACTTGTTAAATGAAGATCAACTATGCATTTTGGTTATATTTCAATACAGTTAATTATAATTATTAATTATAAATTGTTATAAAAGTAATAATTGGATGATAATTTTATTATTATTATAGATATTGCATAGTATATTTTTTTGAGTATAAATAGGTGTGTTGAGTTAGAGTTTATTGTATGTTGATAATGCTAAAAACGAACATATATTTCATAGCATTATTCCTCAAGAAAGACAAGCTTTTAGTTGCAATTGTTCTATTTACAAGTGATATTCGTTTAAATAATAAAAGGTGAAGACAAAAGACAGATTCGACGAATTGAAGACGCAAACGACCAAAAAGCTCAAAAGAACAAAAGACAATAAAAAAGGTTCCAATTATTGATAAGAAACGTCTCGAAATTACAAGAGTACAAGATTCAAAACGCAAAGTACAAGATATTAAATTGTACGCGAGGACGTTCGAAAATCCGGAACCGGGACTAGAGTCAACTCTTAACGCTCGACGCAACGGACTAAAAATTACAAGTTAACTATGTATATAAATATAATATAATATATAATTAATTATATTAATTATATATATATTATATATATATATTAAAAACCGTCGGCAGCAGGAAACTCCAAGGGTGTGAGCTGTAAATATCTCTCCGCGACTCGCGGAGTTTGAAGGGCATTTTGCCGCGAGTCGCGGAGCCCCAAATTTCAAGTCTGGCTATAAAGCCAACCGAATTCTGATCAAATTTCATCATCTTTTTCTCTTCCTCTTCATACGTAAATATATTTATATTTATAATTTATATTTTAATTTTAATTATAATTCTAATAATAAGGGTATGTTAGCGAATGTTGTAAGGGTGTAAGTCGAAATTCTGTCCGTGTAACGCTACGCTATTTTTAATCATTGTAAGTTATGTTCAACCTTTTTATATTAATGTCTCGTAGCTAAGTTATTATTATGCTTATTTAAAACGAAGTAATCATGATGTTGGGCTAATTACTAAAATTGGGTAATTGGGCTTTGTACCATAATTGGGGTTTAGATAAAAGAACGACACTTGTGGAAACTAGGCTATGGGCTATTAATGGGCTTTATATTTGTTTAACTAAATGAAAGTTTGTTAATGTTAATATAAAGATTTACAATTGGGCGTCCCTATAAATTACCATATACACTCGATCGGACACGATGGGCGGGGTATTTATATGTACGAATAATCGTTCATTTAACCGGACACGGGAATGGATTAATAGCCACTAGAATAATTAAAACAGGGGTGAAATTACATTCAAGGGTAATTGGTGTAATTGTTAACAAAGTAGTAAAACCTTGGTTTACACGCAGTCGATAACCTGGTGTATTCATTAAACAAAGTATTAAAACCTTGTTACAATCCGAATCCCCAATTAGTTGGAATATTTATCTTCGGGTATAATAATAATTTGACAAGGACACTTGCAATTTATATTTATGACTGATGGACTGTTATGGACAAAAACCAGACGGACATATTGAATAATCCAGGACAAAGGACAATTAACCCAAGGGCATAAAACTAAAATCAACACGTCAAACATCATGATTACGGAAGTTTAAATAAGCATAATTCTTTTATTTCATATTTAATTTCCTTTATTTTATATTTAATTGCACTTCTAATTATCGCACTTTTATTTATTGTTATTTTATTTAATCGCACTTTTAATTATCGTACTTTTAATTATCGCAATTTTATTTTATCGCATTTTTATTATTCGTAATTTCATTATCGTTATTTACTTTACGCTTTAATTTAAAGTCTTGTATTTATTTTATATTTTACATTAGGTTTTAACTGCGACTAAAGTTTTAAAATCGACAAACCGGTCATTAAACGGTAAAAACCCCTCCTTTATAATAATAATATTACCTATATATATATTTGTATTTTTATAAAAGTAAACTAATATAGCGTTGAGCTTTGTTTAAAGATTTCCCTGTGGAACGAACCGGACTTACTAAAAACTACACTACTGTACGATTAGGTACACTGCCTATAAGTGTTGTAGTTATTTCATAGCATTATTCCTCAAGAAAGACAAGCTTTTAGTTGCAATTGTTCTATTTACAAGTGATATTCGTTTAAATAATAAAAGGTGAAGACAAAAGACAGATTCGACGAATTGAAGACGCAAACGACCAAAAAGCTCAAAAGAACAAAAGACAATCAAAAAGGTTCCAATTATTGATAAGAAACGTCTCGAAATTACAAGAGTACAAGATTCAAAACGCAAAGTACAAGATATTAAATTGTACGCGAGGACGTTCGAAAATCCGGAACCGGGACTAGAGTCAACTCTTAACGCTCGACGCAACGGACTAAAAATTACAAGTTAACTATGTATATAAATATAATATAATATATAATTAATTATATTAATTATATATATATTATATATATATATTAAAAACCGTCGGCAGCAGGAAACTCCAAGGGTGTGAGCTGTAAATATCTCTCCGCGACTCGCGGAGTTTGAAGGGCATTTTGCCGCGAGTCGCGGAGCCCCAAATTTCAAGTCTGGCTATAAAGCCAACCGAATTCTGATCAAATTTCATCATCTTTTTCTCTTCCTCTTCATACGTAAATATATTTATATTTATAATTTATATTTTAATTTTAATTATAATTCTAATAATAAGGGTATGTTAGCGAATGTTGTAAGGGTGTAAGTCGAAATTCTGTCCGTGTAACGCTACGCTATTTTTAATCATTGTAAGTTATGTTCAACCTTTTTATATTAATGTCTCGTAGCTAAGTTATTATTATGCTTATTTAAAACGAAGTAATCATGATGTTGGGCTAATTACTAAAATTGGGTAATTGGGCTTTGTACCATAATTGGGGTTTGGATAAAAGAACGACACTTGTGGAAACTAGGCTATGGGCTATTAATGGGCTTTATATTTGTTTAACTAAATGAAAGTTTGTTAATGTTAATATAAAGATTTACAATTGGGCGTCCCTATAAATTACCATATACACTCGATCGGACACGATGGGCGGGGTATTTATATGTACGAATAATCGTTCATTTAACCGGACACGGGAATGGATTAATAGCCACTAGAATAATTAAAACAGGGGTGAAATTACATTCAAGGGTAATTGGTGTAATTGTTAACAAAGTAGTAAAACCTTGGTTTACACGCAGTCGATAACCTGGTGTATTCATTAAACAAAGTATTAAAACCTTGTTACAATCCGAATCCCCAATTAGTTGGAATATTTATCTTCGGGTATAATAATAATTTGACAAGGACACTTGCAATTTATATTTATGACTGATGGACTGTTATGGACAAAAACCAGACGGACATATTGAATAATCCAGGACAAAGGACAATTAACCCAAGGGCATAAAACTAAAATCAACACGTCAAACATCATGATTACGGAAGTTTAAATAAGCATAATTCTTTTATTTCATATTTAATTTCCTTTATTTTATATTTAATTGCACTTCTAATTATCGCACTTTTATTTATTGTTATTTTATTTAATCGCACTTTTAATTATCGTACTTTTAATTATCGCAATTTTATTTTATCGCATTTTTATTATTCGTAATTTCATTATCGTTATTTACTTTACGCTTTAATTTAAAGTCTTGTATTTATTTTATATTTTACATTAGGTTTTAACTGCGACTAAAGTTTTAAAATCGACAAACCGGTCATTAAACGGTAAAAACCCCCCTTTATAATAATAATATTACCTATATATATATTTGTATTTTTATAAAAGTAAACTAATATAGCGTTGAGCTTTGTTTAAAGATTTCCCTGTGGAACGAACCGGACTTACTAAAAACTACACTACTGTACGATTAGGTACACTGCCTATAAGTGTTGTAGCAAGGTTTAAGTATATCCATTCTATAAATAAATAAATATCTTGTGTAAAATTGTATCGTATTTAATAGTATTTTCTAGTAAAATAATAACTATTTTATATACACCTCGTTCGACACCAAGTATTTTTGGCGCCGCTGCCGGGGACTTATCTTAAAAACCGGAAGCGCAACGCTAATATAAAAAAAAAAAAAAGATTTTTAGTTACTTTTATTAAAAATTCGCTTTTGTAGAAATACGTTTTAAATATTCGAAAAATATAAAAAGAAAAATAAAAATATATGTATTTTTAAGATTTTGTTAAATATTTAAGTTTTATAAGTTTCTTTATTTCTATTTTAGTTTATAAAAATATAAGTTTTAATTTTAAACATCTTTTATTTATTTAAAAAAAAAAAAACAGAAAACATAAAAAAAAAAAAAATAAAGAAAAACGCGTAAAAAGTGAAACCTGTCAACTGAATTCTGGAACCCCGCGACTCGCGGGGATTTCTTCTTTATTTGCCGCGACTCGCGGAGGGTTTCTGACACACGGACAAAAACCCTAATCAAGCATTGATTACGGGTTTTAATTTATTATTATTATTATTAAAACTTAATTATTATTATTATTATTATTAGTTTTATTTTTACTTTTACTTTTTATTTATATATTTTAGTTTAATTAGTTTTATTAAATTGTAAAATTAATAGTTTTATTAAATAAATAATATAAAAATAATATTTTTATAAAAATTGTACTTTTTACAACTTTTTGTATATTTTTATATTTTGTACCTTTTTAATCGTTGTAGCGTAATATTTGTATTTTTTTAGCTCATATTTAATTTTAAACTTAGTTTTTGCTATAGTTATTTTTACTCCTAGATTTTTAGGCTTTGCCGTAGAATTCCTTAAGTGCTTTTTCTTTAGACTAAGATTTAGGTGCTTTAGAATTTTGCGACGCCTTTTTAAGTTTTAGTTTTTTTTTATTTCCATTTGGGATTTAGTTTTTCCTGTAAGCTTTAATATTTTTAGACACCTTTTACTATGTATCAATTATCATTTCAATTAGTAATTTCAATTTGCGATTATAATTTTAAGTTAGTTGTAGTAATAAGGTTAAATTAGTTAAGTATTTTTAAGTTTTTATAAGTTTCTTTTATTTTTCCGTCACCTTTTATTTTTCAACCATTTTTTTTCTTTTTCGACCTTTTTCGACGAACTCTTTGTCTTTCTTATTTCTCGCCATTCTAGTTTTTAGGACATAGATTTTTATTCTACTTCTTATCTAAATTTCTCAAAATTACGAAAATTTATTTTAAGTGGTTAAATTAATAGACATCAAAATTTTCTGGTTCGTAGTAATAGTTGGATTTGTACGTGGACCGGGTTATTGGAGCCAAACAGTCCTCAATTATATTGAGACCAAACGAATCCTGCCCCTCTGCTGCATCTTTTGGCTATTCGAAACGTGGGCAAAATCAGAAAAGTCTATTGATTGGATAACTTATTATAATTTTTCTTTCCTTTTTAAAACTAATAAGATATTCTGTGAATGCACCGAGCAAGACGTTCATCACCTTTTGTACGTTCACCACCTGTAACTCGATCAAGACATCGTTTAACAAATATAACCGCCGTTGATTTTTCTTTAGAATCGTCATCCAGTCGACCAAGTACTTCAGTTCAAATTTCCGATAATCCATTTTTTGAACCCAACCTCACAATTGAGAATCCAGAGAATATTCAGGAACGGTTCGTAGATCCTGAACCACTAAACTTTCCTCCGGAACCACCAATCATTCAAACAGAGATTGTTGAGGAACGAACCATTAAATCAGAATCATCTAGTGATACCGATTCAACAAATTCAATTATGGAGAATCTGGAACCTTTAAGTATGGAAGACCGAATGAGAGCTAAACGCACTGGCCAAGGTCACGCAATTACTCATCCAGACATTAATGCGCCAGATTATGAAATCAAAGGACAAATTCTACACATGGTGACTAATCAATGCCAATTTAGTGGTGCGCCGAAGGAAGATCCAAATGAACATCTACGTACCTTTAATAGGATCTGCACACTATTTAAAATACGAGAAGTGGAGGATGAACAGATATATCTCATGTTATTTCCCTGGACTTTAAAGGGAGAAGCCAAAGATTGGTTGGAATCGTTACCTGAAGGGGCGATTGATACATGGGACGTTTTAATTGATAAATTTCTTAAACAATTCTTTCCTGCATCTAAAGCCGTAAGACTTCAAGCAGAAATTGTTACGTTCACACAGAAGCCAAATGAAACTCTATATGAGGCGTGGACAAGATATGGAAAGTTACTAAGAGGATGTCCGCAACATGGTTTAGACACCTGTCAAATAGTACAAATATTCTACCAAGGATGCGACATCACTACAAGAAAAGATATAGATATAGCAGCTGGTGGTTCTATTATGAAGAAAACCGAAACTGATGCTTACAAAATTATTGATAACACTGCTTCCCACTCACATGAGTGGCACCAAGAAAAAGATATCATTAGATCATCTAAAGCAGCTAGAGCCGATTCTAGCCATGACTTAGATTCCATTTCCGCAAAGATAGATGCTTTCGAGAGACGAATGGAAAAGATGACTAAGGATATTCACTCAATACGAATTAGTTGTGAGCAGTGTGGAGGACCACATTTGACAAAAGATTGTCTAAGTATTGAATTAACAATGGAACAAAGAGAGAATATTTCATACATAAACCAAAGGCCTGGAAATAATTATCAGAATAATTATCAACCGCCAAGACCGATTTACAATCAAAACCAGAATTATAACCGAAATATTCCATACAACAACCAACAAGGTCCTAGCAATCAACAAGTATCCAATAATACTTACAATCAGCAAAGACCGAATTTTCAAAACAAACCACCACAACAAACCGATGATAAAAAGCCGAATTTAGAAGATATGATGACGAAGCTAGTTGAAACTCAAACGCAGTTTTTCACATCTCAAAAACAAACAAATGAACAAAATGCTCAAGCATTTAGAAATCAACAAGCTTCTATTCAAAATCTGGAACAAGAAGTAAGTAACCTAGCAAGGTTAATAGGTGAAAGAAAACCGGGAAGTTTACCTAGTGATACAAACGCTAACCCCCGGAATGAAACAGCTAAAGCTATTACCACAAGAAGTGGTACAACACTTAAATCACCTGAAATACCTGCAACTTCTGATGAAACTATTCCTACTCCACAAGAACCACAACCTGATCAAGATAAGGAAAAAGAACCGGTAGTTGAAAAGGTTAATGAAGATAACACAGTTAAGGATAAACCTTATGTTAAACCATACCAACCACCACTTCCTTATCCAAGTAAAATGAAGAAAGAAAAACTTGAAGCCGAGCAATCCAAATTCTTGGATATGTTTAAACAGATAAATGTAAATCTTCCTTTCATTGATGTAATTTCAGGAATGCCAAGATATGCTAAATTCTTGAAAGATCTAATCACGAATAGAAAGAAAATGGAAGAACTCTCGGCTGTTACTATGAATGCTAATTGTTCAGCAGTGCTGTTGAATAAGATACCAGAAAAACTATCTGATCCAGGAAGTTTCACAATTCCATGTTTTCTGGGTAGTCTTAGTTCAATAGAAGCATTGGCAGACTTAGGTGCTAGTATAAATTTAATGCCGTATTCACTATACGCTAAACTAGACCTTGGAGAATTAAAACCAACCAGAATAAGCATACAACTAGCCGATAGATCAATAAAATATCCTAGAGGGATAATGGAAAACATGCTAGTTAAAGTTGGTACTTTAGTATTTCCAGTAGATTTTGTTGTTCTGGACATGGAAGAAGATTCTCAAGTTCCTCTCATATTAGGAAGACCATTCTTAAACACGGCTAAAGCAATGATAGACGTGTTCGGTAAGAAACTGACCCTAAGTATAGAGGATGAGAGTGTTACCTTTTCAGTTGATAGAGCAATGCAACAACCACAATCTGCAGATGATACATGTTATTATATTCAAACTATAGATGCACATGCAGAATTATTAGAAGAATTTCCAGAATTACAAGGAACAGGAGAATGTTCTTTAGGAGAAGGTAATGAACCAATTGATGAAGCTGAAATGTTAGCTACACTTATAGCTAATGGATATGAACCAACAACAGAAGAAATTCAAATGCTAAAAGAAGAAGATAGATATCGATATAAATCATCGATAGAAGAACCTCCGAAATTAGAGTTAAAGCCACTTCCAAACCATTTGGAATACGCTTATTTACATGGTGAATCTGAATTACCTGTAATAATATCGTCTTCTCTTACTGAAAATGAGAAATCACAACTCATTTCTGTGTTGAAAGCTCATAAACCAGCCATTGCATGGAAGATTCATGATATTAAAGGAATAAGTCCTTCGTATTGCACACATAAAATCCTTATGGAAGAAGGTCATAAAACGTATGTGCAACGCCAACGAAGACTAAATCCTAATATGCAAGATGTAGTTAAGAAAGAGATTATTAAACTGCTAGATGCAGGTTTGATATATCCAATCTCTGATAGTCCATGGGTAAGCCCAGTTCAATGCGTACCTAAGAAGGGTGGCATGACTGTCATCACAAATGAGAAAAATGAGCTTATTCCTACTAGGACTGTAACAGGATGGCGTGTATGTATTGATTATAGAAAATTAAATGACGCCACCAGAAAAGATCACTTTCCCTTACCTTTCATTGATCAAATGTTGGAAAGATTAGCCGGAAATAGTTACTATTGTTTTCTAGATGGATTTTCCGGATATTTTCAAATTCCAATA